>NW_028279496.1:0-145334 GCF_059751315.1 Micrasema longulum | reverse complement strand
TCCAGGTTCGTAGGCAGGAGCCTATTTCACTGCCCCATCGGGTCCTATCAGGGAAAAGGTGGCATAATAATATCTCACAGTGCGAGTGGTAATATAATTTGTAGATCACTCAACAGTGGCGCGGATGAAAGTTTCCCCGATCTCCCCCTTAAACGAGTTTTATAGCGTCTGCTAAATTCAGTGCCGGTTTTACGGCGGACTGGAGTGCTTTAAACTTCCATGGAAGTGCTACCTCCTATGCGTGCCCCAAAACGGTAGGCTTTTTCGCACGAAATACATTTAAATTAATTCCGTATGCCTTTTTAAGCGCCGCTCTCACCCGCTCCTTGGTCGAAGTGCGCGGGTGAAAATAAGAAATGTTAAATAAGTTTTACGCCATTGTTTCAAGTGGCAAAACGGGAGCTTCTGATGCTCAATCGGTACAAGTAAACCGCTTTTGTTTGTTCTGTGAGCGCTAGTAAGGAAAAAAATTCAAGTCCCGAAAATAATAGGCAATCGGCAAGGTAAATGCAGTGTTTTACATACAAACAACAATATAATGAGGAAATTCACTGTCTTCTTTAATTTTTTTTATTAAACTCAGCTAAATTTATTTTTTCAAATATCGTATTATCAGCGCTATGATTTTTTAAAGTTTTGTATTTCTGAAATAACTCCGCGTGTGACGTCAGAGGTTGTTATATGACAGTTCTTCCGATTGGTTCGTTTGCGGTGACCAAACCGGATATCCTTCAATGCTCTCAAATCATTGGATGGTTCATATGAACCAGTGACTTCATTCAAAGTAGTGCGTTTTTATTAAAATGTATTAATTTTCTTTTCGTACATTTTTAAGAAATTTTACAGTACAATTTAATGCTCTAATTTTTATCGCGCGCAAGAAAACATTTTTTGTATCCAATTTTCCGTAGGGCTGAAATTCCTTATCACAACAGACACGAATTGAAAAATTTGACGGGAAAAAGTAACAAGTTTCTTATTTTATAGATTGTTTATGTTTGATTTCATGTTTATTTAATTATTAAGATAATTAAGAAACTAATGAACTTTTTGAGTTATGTCATGGTGGTGTCGCGTACTAATGGTTTAGAGGTCCTAGGTTCAATTGCTGCTCTGCCATAAATTGTTTCTATTTTTCTAACACAGTTATTTACGACTAATGAAAATAGCAAAAAATAAAATTTTAATTAAATGTTTTTATAGATCGTAAGAACTTTAGTTTTTCACTGAAAAAAGTGTAAGTTTATCTTATATTTTTTTGCAAATTAACGCCATTAGCTTTTCTGGAAAAAATATCATGAAATTTTTTTGTTCTTTGGTCGACTCAAAATGCAGTTGTTGGCTAATTTAAAATGTGTAAAGAAGAGTTAACAATGAAAAATCACTGATAACATTTTGTGATTGCTAAATTGGAAATTTGATTTATGATCAAAACAAAGAGTATTCAAGATTTTAAAGCTCTTTTCTTTAAACACACGATGGACGAAAACGTTGATTTCTCTATATTTTACCAATTTAATGAACTGTTATTACGATATTTTTAACTCTGTTCCGGCGGATGAAGCATACAGTTTTGTTTGTAAAATAAAATCTAGTGAAAGTTAGTCCACCTTGTGGTGCAGTAGTTAGTGTGTTTCCCTACCATTCTTAAGGTCTTGGGTTCAACTCCTAGTAAAGTAAACATGATACATAAGTTTCAAAAGTTGTTTTGATTGCAATATTGCGTGGTTTATGGATTAGCTCCTGTAGCGTTGGACTGACCACCTTACCATCATGTAACAGACGATCTTGATACATTTAGTTTATCAATACAGTATCCTATGCACCACTGAGTGTACTGCGTGGAAGTGATGATGATGATTATAGTTTATGGGCTTTTGAAAAATAAGAAAATGTCATTGCTTTAATATAAACAATTTATTTCAATTATTATTTTAATCGTACAATGCGATAATATTACGGAATTTAAAGACCCTTAATTGTTAATAAATAAATTCAGCGTCTTAAACAGAAAAGTTGATTTTTATAATAAAAATCTATTATCCATTTTGATATCATTCTTTGTTGCAACTTAACGGGTAAAAGTTATAATCTCGTCAAACAGAAAGTTAAAAGATAAAAGTAGAAAGTATTAGAAATGCCAAATGAACAAGTTGGTAGCAATTCAATGGACGGTTAGACAAGAAGTCATACAAAAGCCAGACATGGTCTGCCAACACATTATAACATAAAAGCTGCAGTCAACTTAACTTTAGAGAGATATTTCATTTCGAAGTTAGGATATCATACCTGGAAACGAGCAATGAAGAAGCCATAACTGGGACATTTTACGAACGAACTTAGAAATAATGTTTTATTTGTAATTTGGAGTTAATTTTATTAAGGACTTATATACATAGTACCAATTATCCGAGGATTTACTCGCATGGTATTAGGAAGAAATAAGTTAATTAATTCGTTTTATTTTTTAACGAAATAAATTCTTCCAATAGAATTAGGTTTGAGGAGAAAGACACCTTTAAAAAAAAAATACATAAATATACAACAAATAAATGATGTTTTTGTAATAGCAGCATATGTTCATCTTGTTTTTCTTTTCATGGTTATGTCAAACTTTATTTATATACTATAAACTTATAAATTATTAAAAAGGAATGGCCCCTGCTTAGACGCTGAAGTCTTTGTGGGCATTTTTTCCAAATTCCATTATAGCTTAATTTTAATACGAATTTTTTAAAGTGTATTTTTTAATGAAAATTCTATGTGTATGGAAAAATAAACAAATAAAATAGAAATATATGTTTTTTCTAGATAAAATGTATGGTAGTAGTAAAAGTGTATATGCAAAGTAAATATTACCCTCAGTAAATGAAAATGAAATAAATGAATACCGAACTATATTGTTTAAACCTGGCCGTGGAAATTGGAACAGTTTTACGATAATAATTATAAGTGAGTAGCGACGTCGTTTTGAAGCTAAGTTTACTGTCGTTAGCGCCGCATTGCGTCTCTGTGTTAGCAGACCTGTCATCTGGAGTTTCATGTGTCTAGTGTTGCAAGTGCCCATACTAGGTGCGTAAACGTGCTAACAAAATAGACCGTAAGCTGAACTGTCTCGAGCCAGAAACCATTAAAACGAGATTTTTTGGCCACATTTGTTATGTTCCTAAATCACCTGCAAATGAGCATAGTTATATTTATGTATTTAAAATGTACGTAGGTATTATAAAACGTTGAGAAGTTGATCTCTTTACGTGAACGTGTAGGGCGAATATGACTACCGATGTTCCGATATCACTATAATCTTTGACTAGACAGTTCGTGTCGAGGAAGATTATTGAGTTAGCCAGACACGAAATGGTTTTGTGAAGGAAAACCGAGTTACGATAAAACTATGCATTAACGTCGCGTATAACTTTTAAGTTAAGATAGTATTCCGTATCGATTTGAACTAAATGAGAAAAGATATTCGGTAAAATATTGAACATTTTAAACAAGGAAAAGTTGTTGTCTGGACATTTAGTGGGCTTATGACCAGTAATTATTTTATTTATTTAAATACGAAAATCCAGTTACATTTGATGTAATATATTTCAGCTCTTTAGGTAAAAACTTGAGTTGAGCTGAAATGTATGACGTAAAAAAATAGTATGATGTAATACAGATACGACACCATACACATACAATTTGCATATATTTTGGTACGGGTTTACCTACACAGGTAGATGCAACAAAAAACAAAAAACTGGAAAATTTACATAGTCTGTTGTACTGTACTATTAGGGATAAAAGATGTATTTTTTGATGTATGTATTGTATTTTATACTATTTTGTGCTATGTAAATGCGATTTTTTTCTTGAAATGTCAAATAAATATTTTATTGCTATTAATAATACTAAATATCTGTGATTGGCTGGTTTGAGTGGCCATTTTACACAATGTGTAACATTCAACATTTTGCCTTTGTTGGAATATCCATATTTCTTCCGTTGTTCCATTTGCCTGAAAAATTCCGACAACTTTATACTTCTTCTTGTATCAGTTGGTTAGTCAACAGCCCAGAACTGATTGAATGTGGGATTGAGTTTATATTTTTAAATAACGTCTTTAAAATAAAGAAAAATATTCCAACACTAAAAATAAATTATATTTGAAAAGACATATTATTATATTGGGGGTGCTACTAAAGTTAACAAATAAAATAAAATGAATAATTTGATTTATCACAATAAAATTTGTTTTTTTAAGCTAATTGTATTGCTTATGAATTTTGTAAAATAAACTACCACTAAAAATGTTCTCATGCAAACATATATTAATAAAGTTTTGTTGAAATATAAGTTAATCTTGAAAACTCCTTAGGAGGTAAAAACCAACTCATGTCTAGAAAAATTTAGACAAACTCAAAACACTGTTGATTGAACCAAATGCTAAAACAAAATCACTTTGAAAATAATTTAAGGCGTTGCCCAATAAATAAAAAAATTCAGTCAGATGATTTTCAACCGCATTAAGCTTTGAAGAAATATGAATGATCAAACATGACCGAATGGTGAATATTACACATTGTGTAAAGTGATTACATAAACCAACCAATGACAGGTTATAAGCCCTGTAAACGTCTGAACTTCCATATTTTCTTTTCCAAAACGATGTATTACTCGTCAAGTAGTATTTAAAAAAAAATATTTCCATATAATATAACTGCCTTTATTACATGTTTGTTATTTGAAATAAATACATATTTTAAAAGATGTAACCTTTTTGCTGAACTACTTATAAACAATTATAGCAGCAATTTATCTTTGTCATAATCCGAGAAACCTTAAGTCAAAAGACATTGATATATAAAAAAGGGAACTTTTGATTGATAGGAATTAATTACGCAAAGTCGAAAGTCAAATGATCAAAGTTGTCTCACAATCTATTTTTGTGGCTAGGAAATTTACGTTGACTTGTTTCTTTAGTAACTGAGTGTCGAATTTATCCTGATTTGAAATTGATATATTAATTTTTCTAGATAATTTGTAGGAAAAAATATCAACAATAAAAATTATGTTGTTTTTTTTGTATTTCATTCATGAAAATAAAAAGAAAAACACATTAAAAAAGGCGTCTAGTATGACATTGGAAATTGTTTTTTTTTTTATATTCATTAATTCAAAGATAATTTAAAAAACATTTTAATAGTAACTTGATAGATATAAGTTCATTCATAAATTGGATTTTTTGTTTGCTAACTGACATGATCACGTAAAAAAATAAAACAAAAACTTTTAACCTAATTCAAAGAGCAAATATAGATTACTGGAGTGTTATTTTGTAAACAAAATAAGAAAGCTCAAAACTTAGTTGTCACGTGTTTTTCTCAAGTCTATTTATTTGTATATACTCTAAAAACCAAATATTCTAGAGCGGGTAAATTTAACACAAAGGATATCACCATGGAACACACAACTCAAGTACGTTCGTAGTTTTATTTTCTCTGCTTTGGTCTTGAAGAGACGCAAAGGGAACGGGAATCATAAGAAAGAACAGCAATAGAAACAAAAAGAATGCGCGCAAATTGTCTGCGAGACAAATTGAGATGAAATCTTCCTTCACGTACCAGGTACACAGGAGCAAGAGTAGATATACACGACGCTGACGGAACCTGTACATAAACTACATACATACTAGGAGCAATCTACAATGTGGTATCTCTAATCTCCTATAGGGTTCTGTTGTCCTGGTAGCCGGAATCTTTTTGTGTGCGCAATAATTTGGACGAATTCGGAAGGCCAAGTTAGGAATTTATTTATAGTTAAAATCTAATTTAATGGAATCGATAACCAAACGAGCTAAATAACAATCAACATTAAATTGTTTTAAAAAAATATTAGGCACGTCTTAATGATTTGTAGACATAAATTATTATTAAAAATATATGAATAGAGATATACGTAGATAACACGTAGATAGCAGATAGATAAAGGTGATTTTCACCAAAATGGGGCTATATAAATTATTCACACATATATATATATACGTTCAATAAAAACAACATTGTTTTCACAAATAATGAAGGCTAAAATGAAGGAAATAAAGTATATGAATATAAAAGAGAAACCATTAATTTTACATAACGTCATCAATCATCTTAGCTATTATAGGAGAAGTAATCAAAAAGTTTTTAATTTTTGATCCAGAAAAAAAGCTGAGACAATCTCTACGATGACTGGTGGGAAATGACGAGAAAACTTATATCGTCCAGTTTATAAGAAAAAAGTCGAGCAAAAAACTGAGAAGACAAAAATAAAAATGGTAGAATAACGCTGACAAGATATAAAGTAACGTTTCCACCAGTTTTCGGACAAAATAAATAAAACGATTTGCAGTTTTGTAAGGGCAGAAAGCAAAAAGGTATGGTTTTAATTTGTTATTTATCGAGGAACTAAATAAATTAAATTGTACGTTTTGAGGTCATGGTTTTGTGGTTTTATAGCGTTTTGAAAGTTGACGTTCCGGACGTTCAAAAGTACGGTTGGCGCATCGGAGAGGCGGACAAAAATTGTTGAACGAAACTGGTAGCGCTTTAAACTCATTGGTGATTCTTAGGGCGGAGAAGCGTTTCCGGTGGAAATTGTAGATACAGTCTTACGCAAAGAAACGAAAGAATAAATAAATAAAATTTCAAAATCTATGCATTACAATACGGACAACATTTTTGTTTATCATGATTTTGAAATTAAAGCTCAGCATTTTAAAAAGCGTAAATTCTCTTTAACCAATTAACATATTTTAAACAGATAAGAAATTATATTTAACACAAAAATAATCTAGACGTCATGTATATTCAATTTATTTTATTGTAAAATTGATTTCCAACTGAAAACATTAAAATACTGTAAACTAAAAGGCGCGCTGACAAACTTTTATTTATTTTTAGTTTGGCGCGAGCTACATTTTGTTTACAAAAAATATTCCGTAAAAAAAAGCAGTAATCTCATTAATATGACACAAATATTGAAAATAAATATTATTTATTATTTATTTATTTATTTATTGTTGAAAAGTAATATTTACATTGATTGTTATAAAGAATGTTGATATGTATTTAATTTTTCGTTTATATTAATCTTAATGTTTTTATCTAGAATAGAAACGAATTGCTAGTTTATAATGAAAAGTAAAACAAAAAGTATTTTTCTCGTCATTATTTAGTACTTTTTTTTTTTTGGTATGTGTATTTTTGTACATACACAAATCTGGATTTCTCCCGAGGGGGAGTAGGTATATATTTTTTAATTCTACCTCATCTCTGTAGGAATATTGATAAAAAAAAAAAAAATTTAGTACTTTGACTGTACTGTTGGTTTCGACCACAGTCTAGCGCAGTGCAGTGGTACGCTTCTTGCATACCTAATAATGATTCTGCAATTTGACATTTAGATTAAATTATTTTAAATTTTGTTGAAAAAACCTACAAATATTTTCGAACTATATTTTGACTAGATATGTAAAATTCCTTGTAAACAAGTCATCGATAGTCTTCCAAAGGGTCATATCCCAACAACCTCAAATATTTAATTTAGATGCAGTGCTCAAAATCTTGTCAGCCATCGTTTTTTATATTCTAAACAAACAAAACATAAAGCCTTTTTCATGGGGCAGGAAGAGAAGACAGAACGCCACACCACTTTCTCCAAGTTATGAATGACGTTTTTATCTTTGAGGACGCATAAGTCGAAAAAGATTGTGTAAGATAATAATCCAATCCTTGTGAAGCTATATATCTGTACCTACATAAGCACGGTACCACACCGGGAATGGTAACTTAAAACGAGACGGGTGTTCATATCGTGTTAAGTAATCTTAACTTATTTACATGCTACCGACCGCCACGTGTTGCGAATGGGAAACACGTGTCTTTGTAAAGTTATCATTCAATCACCAACAATTTATCCTTCGTACGGATTCTGCGAACAATCTTTACAAGACTAGTTGGGGGACGAATTGATGCATGCAGGTAATCATGAAGGGTAAACAAAATGGCCTTATACATAAAAACATGCAATTTGAAGACTACCATTTGAATCAAGAAAGTATTATTTTACTAAATCTTATTTCTTGTTTCGGCATTCCGTTTGTGGAGAAACCTATACAATTAAAATAATGTGTATATTTAAAAGTATTAAGGTTTAAACTTTGTGGTAAAATATTTTAACTAGTTTAAGTAAATATTATTATACCTACTAGCGGACCTGACAGACGTTGTTCTACCCAAACGTTGGCTTGCCTGCTACAAGTTGGTTCAGTTAACATTTTTTCTACATTTGAATTTTCGATAAACTATATACTAAGTGACATTTGAAATTTAGTTTGATATTTCAATCTTTTCGTTTCGCCATTGAGTGATTTTCTGTGGCTCAAAGGAAAATAAAAAAAATAGTGCAATATCTCGTAAATCTGTGTCGTTCAACTATTGTGTTTACAGAGTGTGTTAAAATCACAGCGATACCTACCGGATCCAATTGTGAACCTTAACCATCCAGAGACCTACTCAAATATACACAAAAAAATTCATCAAAATAGGTCAAGCCGTTTAGGAGGAGTTCAGTGACATACACACGTAGAGATAAAATATATATTTTAAGATTACCATTTACCGACATTTTATGTCACCCGGTTTTGAGACTTGCCCGTATCTACATCAAAAAATTCACAACACCATGTGAATACTAATATATAATTGAATTCCCCTTTCCCAACCCCCACCCCCACCTAATCTCCAAAATACCACTAAATACTATAAACCTAATTTTTAGAACATGTTCGAACACGATGGTGATTGCTTTAATTCTGAAGGTAATTTATGTATTTCTTCGTGATTACTACGTTAAAGTACAGTGATCGTAAAGGTGAAAGTGTGTTTTAGTATCAATTTGCATGTTGGTGTAGTGAGAGTCCTGACAAAGAAACGAGTACGTCTCGAAACCGATAGACATTAACAGACAGTCAGTGGTTATATAATAATATTCATAAACCTAAAATAATTTTATATTCAAATTTGATGATGAGTAATTCTGAATGCGCGAAACTTGTTGTGCTTTTAGCTGACGATTGTCTATATAATGCCGACTTAACGCGGATAGTTGATCAAATCAATTGGTCCAAGAAAAAGTATAAAGGTTTAAAAGTGTAATCAGGCGTTGCCTAGTAGGTGAACTTATCCAGCAAGCGAATCTAATCAACGCCAACAAAGATTTCAGCTTTTAAATATACAAAAATCAGCAGATGGAAGGAATATGGATAGTTATTTTATTTCATAAGGATGACATGATGGAGATAAATTATTTGAAATTATTTCGTTAATTTTTTTTCATTTTTGACAAAATATTTGTGTTTTTATACAAACACTTATATTATTTTTTCTTGATATCTATCATATTCTTCGTACCCTTTATTGAAATTTAAAATAAAATGTATACCCACACACAGGCTATGCCTTTGTGGATTTTTTAAAATGTTTTTGTAACATTGGATTTTATATTTGTTACTTATTAAAAAATATACAAAATATCACAGAATAGTGAATGTTACTGTTAATGTCTAGAATTTCATACATCTTTATTTAAAATGATACCCATCTATATTATTTTTTTTTATACTTAATTACTCCCTGGGGTGTCAAATATAGTCATTGTCTATGATTAGACAAATTAAAAATACTTTATTTAATCATGGGTGATATATGCAATTACAGTAGAACTCCGTTTATCCGAACTCTAGTCGTCCGGATCGCCAAATATCCGGATCGTTGTCAGGAAATAAAAAAAAATAAAACTAACTTGGACATGTTTAAGTAAGTTTTATGTGATTCCAATTGACTGAATTATTTCAGAAGCATTCAAATATCTGGATTATTGGAGTTTTACAGTATTTACTTGAGATTTTCTGTCAAAAAATCATCATCAGGGCACACAAATATTTAAATAAAAACAACTTTAATTATAATAATCATTTCCTTTATACAACAAATGGTGCATAGAACACTGCATTAGTAAACCAATCGTAGTACGATTCCATATTTTTTTGTTGCACGTAGGTAAGATGATCAGTCTTACGCTTCAGGTGCGAGCCCAGGGACTACGAAATATTCTCGAGTAAAAACAAATTTTGTTAAGTAAACATTTTATGTCAACCATGTCGGGAATCGAACCAGAGCCTCTTGATTGGTAGGCAAATGCACTGACCACTACGCCACGAGGCCGATTCAAATCAATTAATCCACTTATTATTTATTTATTTATTTGTTTACTTAAAGGCAGTTTATTAAACATTATTTGAGACATAAGTTCTAACTCCATGAGACTAAAAATCCTGTGTTGAGTAAGGATGATTTATATCGCTATATCACTTATTGTTCATATTATGTACACAAATGAAATGCGCCCTTAAAAATCTCTCAAATTCACGAAGAAAATAAGTACAAGTGTTAAATAGTAAAAATAAAAAAAAAACAATAATTTACCGTTAATCATTGATTTCAAACCGACTTTTTGAAAAAATACTTATTAAAAAAATCTAAAACCAATATAATTCAGAAGTACATTATTTTTAATTATCAGTACTTCATTTAAATTTGTTGCCACATAATGTAAGTATATTGCCAGACAAGTCGGTGAATTAAACCCACCAAATTCCCACAAAAAAGCGGCTTAACTATTACTTCTGTAATTAATATCCCCTACTCATTTGATGCCTCTTTTGTACGTAATCCACCCCTCATATCTGGTTCTGGTATTTTATGGCTAATAAAACTTATAATTTTAAGGGTAGCCAACCAAAATGAGACATTACGCCGTTAAGATTTTTTTAAATACTTACTGGTCACGTGGCGTATGGGGGGGTGATTTCAAGAGTTTTTGATTTTTTCAAAGATCTTTATCATTTGTAATAAATATTTGTTAATCATGCTTTCTATCCAATTAATGTTGCGATTTATATTAATTTTGTTTTTTTTTTTGTTGAAAGGAAAATAATACCATTATTGGAGTTCAATTTAGTGTATGTTTAATTAAAAACTAAAATAAAGCAAATATGGTTCCATATTTACCACATCAGAAAGAATCAGCTGTTTTTAACGAACCTGAAACAATGAGAAAAAAATCATTAATGTCATGGTAATTTTAAATGTTGTTGTAAAAATAAATAAACCTTAACAATATAAAAAATTTAAAAAAATTCAAATGCGGTAAAAATTAATCAAAAATTTCCTGTTCTGCTTATCTACACTTAATGTACCTACATTAAACTTATTTTAACTTAAGTTTCCATATAATTGTAATAATTTTTCAACATATTTAAATATTATTTTTTGGTATGTGTATTTTTGTACATACACAAATCTGGATTTCTCCCGAGGGGGAGTAGGTATATATTTTTTTATCAATATTCCTACAGAGATGAGGTAGAATTTTTTCGAATTCAGGATTATCGATATTCGAGCGTTTACAGGGCTTATGACCTGTCATTGGCTGGGTTGAGTGGCCACTTTACGTTTTTTTTTTTTTACAACATTCCCCATTCCGCTTATTAGCGAATATCGACACTGGTACCATTTTGATTCTTGTATATATCTTATTAAATGAGAAAGCATTCACTAGCGTGTTGGAGCACCATCTATGTATTGATATTGAAGTTTAGTATTTTTAATTAGCATATTACGATAATCCTGAATTTGAAAAAATTCTACCTCATCTCTGTAGGAATATTGATAAAAAAAATATATTTAAATATGTTCCTCTTATATGCAGTACTGTATTTTCATATCTATAAAGCATTAAGTAACTTGATACTTATTCTTAATTTTATTGTTATTTATTATGTAAGTACCTACATATAAACTAAACTAATTTTAAACCAGTTATGTAAAAGTTCTTTGAGCGTTTATAGAGAATAAATAAATAAACTCAATCCAGGATTTATTTTTTAGTGGGAAAACGCGCTAACAACTGTACAGCTTATTTACAAAAGCCGTTAAATTATTTTCGCCTCGGCTATACGTCAAAAACCTTAGACGAAAGATTCGAAGGGAAAAAGTGCTTCAAATATATCATTTTTCCCTTTGATGACTGCTCTCAATTTTCTTATTCCCCGAAACATTTCATAGAATATTTTGCCCTTAAAAGTTCGCTTGCTTTAACAAAAATAACGACCATCCCGGATGATTACAGGAGACTGGATAGCCGGGATATTATGTATGTAAAGAAGGGAAGCCTTTTGAAAACGGTGCGGGTGGGTATGGTCATTGAAATAAAATATTGGGCTAGAGGATGTGTAGACGCGGTGGTGAGGAAGGGATAGGGGAAGAGAGGGATGTAAATGCAGTCTCGTGATGAACATTACCGCTATTTTTGTTTCATTTTAATAGCATGCGAATAAATATTACATATCTTTAAAAATGCTAATGCTAACGCTATTGCTGATTTTTCATGTTTTCATTCTTGCTTATTGTTTTGTGCTGGTGTTGACATAGAAAAAATAATGATGTTACAAATGCCCAAGAAACACTGCGATTACTATACTGATGCAGTACCTACATAAGGTGTAAAAGTGGAATAAAGATAATGAACCATATTGTACATAGGTATCGGTGGATTTCTACAGCTGTCGGCCTTAAAATCATAGGTAGAAAGTAATAAATTGTATTCAGGTACCATAAAAATCCTACTATTATTTATTTTATGTTTTCTAGCTCCTTCTCATCTTTGGAAAGTATTCTATTTTTTTTTTTATTTAGTATATACATACACACCTCAATTTATACATTTATATAAGTTAATTTGACTGTCTAACTAGAGTTGTTTATTCCGTTTTGAGATAGTAAAAGAAATATAAAAACAGTAATAAAGACACAGAAAAAATAAATAAAGAAAGTTGAAGTAGTATAGAACAGTGAAATACATAGTCAAAAATGTAGTAAAACACTTATCAAAAATATATGTATAAACCTAGTACAATACGTAGTAAAAACAAAAAAACATAGTAAGAAACATAGTAAAAACAAGAGTTAACAGTAATTAAGATCTACACATATATTTTTATAATGTAATACGAACCCCAAAATACAAAATGTATTGAACCGTTTGGAGCATGAAGGCACCTGAACAGTCAAAACGGCATCTCGTTCTATTTCATAAAACAAATGGGTTTTTGGTTTAAAAACAAACGTGTAACGGACTGTTTCACTTTACGCTTAGGTACCTCGACCTGAGTACCTACGGCCCTTTGTTTTGCTGTAAACTATAGCTAACTTCATGATTGATAATCCAAGAATGATTTTTGTCCGTACGGAAAGCTTTACAGCTGTGGGGCCTTATTACTCAGAGTTGAAACGTATTACATAAGCAAAAATAGTAAAATATTCAAATTGAGTACGTTTGTCCGTCGTAATGGGTAATTAGAAAAATGCATTCCCAAATGGAATTTAGTTTTTATGCAAAGAACGTTGATAGCAAAATTAACACATGTAATCGTTATGGTGGCTATTAGATGCTTATTTTAAACATGTT
The DNA here is from genome assembly GCF_059751315.1 of Micrasema longulum. Taxonomy (NCBI): domain Eukaryota; kingdom Metazoa; phylum Arthropoda; class Insecta; order Trichoptera; family Brachycentridae; genus Micrasema; species Micrasema longulum. Next base: position 131,777 of record NW_028279496.1, on the reverse strand, counting down.
CTAAACACATGCTGCTGTTGGAATTGTATTGATATATTTTTGTTAAGATCCTCATTACTTTAACCTCTGTTTTTACTATATAAATACATTCTTTTATTTATCACAGCTTTTACTATGTTTTTTTTTACGAATTTTCTTTTTACGTTGTATTTTGCTGTTTATTTAAAATTTGTTTTTGCAATATAGGTACTTTTTTTTTTGCTGTATGTTTTTTCTATGTTTTTTGATATTTTCTGGGTATTTTGTTTTTTACTACACATATACTGGGTTTCAAAATGTATTTTTAACTCTGTCTTGTACTATGTTTTTTACTTAGTATTTTCTTTTATCTATGTATTATACTGAGTTTTCAAATACGTTTTTTACGATATTTTAATTGAATTTTTAACTATGTTATTTTTAAAACTATGTATTTTACTATGTTTTTCACTATGTATTATACCTGTATTTATTTTTCTATGTATTGATTAGTGTTTTTTATATGCATATTTTTTTACTGGATTAGAACGGGGTAAATAACTTTAGTTAAATAGTCAAAGAAACGTTGTATAAATGTATAATTTTATGATTTTAATATGATAATAAATAAATTACTTTAAAGTGATTACAAACTTTATTTTACAGCTTTTAAAAGCTTAAATGTGTACATTTTTAAATTTCGCATTAATCAAAATAAGCGAAATTAAATCATTGTTATGAATTCACAATGAAAGTGCTAATTTTTACAAATAATAATGCATTAATTTTTTTTCCTGCTGGAATTGGCAAACAAGTAATTCCCAAAACTAACTAAAGCTACTTTTGGCACTCGTAAAATAAATTTCGTCTTGGCTTTTCTCAGTAACCATTAATAATACCTATATTTTAAAGGCATATGTATGTACATTCACCGTGTTCTGGTGAAATTAAAAATACAGTTTTATGTATGAAATGGAATCAGAATCCTGAAAGAATGTTTATTTATTTATTTTTACACTTTATATACATATATTCAGTTTAAATACATATACGGGCGGGCATATTGCCTTAATGCAATTTCTAAATACATACCCAAACCGTTCAGTTTGAGAAAATTACACGTACATTGTTTACGACTCAATAGCTGGCTACCCTATTTAAAATCATGAAGAATAAATTCGAGTAGAGATTAGTCCGCTTTGTGGTAAACTAGTTAGCGCGTTCGCCTACACAGCCTTAGATCCCGGGCTTGTTTCTTCGCAAAGTCGACGTGAATTATTTATTTAGTGGCATTAGCAAGGGTTATGACCTGTCACAAGATGGATTAATTAATTTATGTACGCACCGTGTTTTTACCTGATTGAAAATACTAAAATTAATTGTAATTGATTCGGCATTTACTTTGTAACTTTTTTATTACTGTTACACAAGCTAGTTTATTTTATTTTAAAAAACACAAATTTAATTGAGGTAGAAAACACCTTTTATCGTTGGGTATAAATACAAAATACTATTTGCAGTGTACTCGTAATCATTTTTTGTCTATGATGATCATATTTCCTTACCTCTTCTCTAGACTTGGATCTATATACAATCAAACTGTGTCCACGTAGAAGAAAACAAACCACAAAACAAAAAAAAGTGCTATTTAAACGTAAAAAAGTAAATATAACAACAAAATACTATTGACTATAGTCAGTATTGTAAAATAAGCATTGTTTTATTTAAAAAAAAAAAACTTTTTTGAGTTTCGCCTAAAAAAAATTGTTAAATTATTATTGATAAATTTTAGTGCTTTCAGCTGTGGTAAACATTTGTGTAATATGGTGCAAGTTAAGTATGCTTAATGAAATAATATGATAATTTTCGAAGTAATTTTTTTACTGGCCTGGACACGCTACAGCTTGCCCACCACATACCGCACACCGCATCTGAGGACATAAGTCTCCTTGGCGATGCTCACATACACGGAAAAATTACTCGTCGCCAACGAGAAAAGCTATCCAAAGAAAATCTCTGTAATTTGGTACCCTTAGCATCTATGTGTCGAAAGAAGGTAATCCAAAAGTACATTCATTTATTGAAAAAAAGAGGAAAGTGCATTCTTCACTGACAACGATAAAATTTGTTGTAAAATATATTACACGACTTTTTTTTAAAGAATGATTTAATCAAGGCTAGTGACCTAAAATATGAAGGTAATTTGATAATGCTTTGAAAATTTTTATTGAATTACTCTATAAAAGCAGAATCACGTATACCCTTTTAGGAACAATTCAATTAAAAGTATTAAATATTCTTGTGGTTAAATTTTACATTTTATGATAGGAATAAAAAAACTTTAAAAATTTTTTTTACGTAAACTTAAATAAGAGAAATACTCACATACCGTAAAACGGGGTTAAATTGCACCATCAAGGGTAACATTGCATCAAAAAAAAAAAGTTTTTAGAGACACCTGTTGTCATTGCTACTAACAATAACTCATTGTTTCTCCAAATATTCAATGGATGTCACTTTTCACTCTTACCTAAGGTTATTTTCCATTCAATATGGTACTTTAGTACTGAGCGATTAGCGGTTTGGGTTGGTTGTGCAGTTTTTATGAATACTTTCCATAGGTAATTCTTATCACATCTTCAACAGTGTATATCATTCTAAGGTGAGTAAAGTGGTTTCGTATGTTGAATTTTGTCATGTATTTGATAATACCAGTATTTCTTACTAAATTTACCAAAAAATATTAATATTAATATTTCCATGTCCATGTGGAATCTATTAAGATACTGAAGGAAAAAAAAAGTGATGCAATGTCACCCCGCCCTAGGGCTTACTTTGCATCGTTTTTCAAAAAATTATAGCTTGTATATGAAACTACAAAATATACTTATAACCACAAAAAAGTAAAGGAAATATATTATATAACCATGACATTTATTGTCAAAAACACTACTCATCTCCTCGATGAAAAAAATCATTATAGCTGAAAAGTTATTAAAAAGTGATGCAATTTAACCCCGTTTTACGGTACCAATTAAACTTTATTTTGTACCACAGTTTTATTAGTTTATTTTTTGTTTAGACTATATGATTACAATGTGAATAAAATTCTGTATTTTTATAAGTTTCGTAACACCCATTTGAAATTGGAAACTATAGTCGTGTTATTTTTAAATAATACACTAATATGTGTTACATTTAAAACGATGTTTTTATTTAATAACAATTTTACACTATAAAAATGTTGATAACGTTAAAAAATTACACCACATCTCGAGTACAAACGAGAGCTTTTCCACGACTTCGCCCGGAATACCATTACTCTAATACAACTGAAAGCTCACGCCGAGCTTACATTGTAAAAAAATATTGCACAGTATTATGAAGCTACAGTGCGTTAGCGCAAACGTGTTAAAAGTACGGTTTCAAAATACTTTTTTTAAATGTCAACAGAGTCGACACTCCTGCTTTGTTAAAACTGACGCCATGTATCGCTCTAACATATGTAGATAGTGCTCTAAAGGAAATTGAATTTTTTCTCTTTTGTCAAGTTTTTTGGTCTTTTTAAAAATGGCTCGGGAAACAAACGAGGGGCCGTTTGATTCAAAGGATAATTTGCCATGTTGGCGTTGTCATTTATTGTAACGATACTGATATAATTAATTGATTGCGAACAATAAACACGTGATACATGATTATGAAGGTAAATTATGGTTGAATTTGATTATTTGTTGATGTAATTAAAAAATAAAGAATGTCTGTAACAGGTATATTCAAAGAATAAAAGGAAATATCAACTATTGATGGATGATGGTTGATGAAATCATTTTTGAATAGGTTAAGATTGGAAATGTAGGATGAGGAAGGTCAAGAATGATTGAGATGACCAGGTAATGTTAATATTTTTATTTATATCCCTACGGAGATGAGGTAGAATTTTTTTCAAATTCAGGATTATGGATATTCGAGCGTTTACAGGGCTTATGACCTGTCATTGGCTGGGTTAAGTGGCCACTTTAAGTAGGTACTACAACATTCCCATACCTACTTCCCCCTTGGGAGAAATCCAGATTTGTGTATGTACAAATACACGTACCAAAATAATGTTAGGTAATGTTAACCATAAACATAGAAAAAACCAGGATTGTATGTCATCCTTTTAGATATACTCGTATATAAGGTGATATGAGTAGAAGTTGCTTGATCATTTATTACTATACAGTTGAACACATTAATAAAAACGAACTTTTTTCCGTTTGTTCTTGAAATTTTTAATATTAATTCATGCGTATTATTAATTCAACGGCTCGATGATCAAACGGGTCAAAAGTAAAAGTTAACGGACAGTTCAATAAGTTTATATCACTGTACATTATGTAAGGCTGATATAAGCATTATCGAGAAAATCAAGAAAAGCTCTGCGCTGGTTTGAACACGTAGAGTGAATGGACAGCGAAAGAACGGCTAAGAATATTAACGATGCGAATGTTGATGGATGCAGAAATAGAGGAAGACCGAGAAAGACATGACATGACCAAATCTAACAAATGCTCTGAGATGGACTTGTCAAAAGTTGGAATAATCGGCGCGCGTGCATGAGAAGATGTATGAATGTAAAGGGAGCGAGATATATATGCAAAGATAAAGTGATGTGGCGTTCTATCATCTCTGCCTAAACTTGTGGAGAAAAAGCGTGATGGTTTGTTGTTGTTGCTGTAATATCACTGAAATACTTATTTTTTTTAATACGAATATTAGCTCTTGTGTGGCTGTGATGTAACACTAGTCCACATAGGACACAAGACTTGATATGTCTCTCTTATTTTTTTAAATGATGAAATCGTATTTTATGTTATCTTCAAATGGACATTTTTAAATCGGTTTTGGATAGTAAAATTTGTGAAAATATGCTGGATGTTAATACAAAAAACATTTATCCTTGCCGTAGCAAGGATATACAAGGATATCGCGTACGAAGAATGAATGTCCGCTAATTCAGTAAGATATCTGTATAAGAGAAAGCACCAAGATAGAACTCTTATGAGTTAAGTTTACTATTTGTCAGCAGTTTATGTCAAAAAAGACTTGGGAGTATGCTCAAGAGCTGGCACCTGACAAGAAGGAAGGAAGGAAGATGGAGACGCTTTTCTGTTGCGGGTATTATGTAAAACCGCGTAATATGAGCGGCGTATTTATGAATTTAAATTTATTTTGCTATAACGGAGCTAAATTATATGTTTATTTGCATAAATTATGGAAAAGGAATTATTAAACAGTATTTATCCATGTTTTTTTTTCTTGAGAATATATTCCGTCTTTTACTAGTGGTAACACGATGTTACATCACCGCGCGCAAAGGGATTATTTACCACAGTCTTTTAAGAGTTAAAAATATTAATAATGAGTAAACTCAACTTATTAGGATAAAGCCAAAATGTAAGAAAAGGGAAAAGAATGTATAGAATTACTCAAAAAAGTCATCAAAGAATACATGGGATGTGAAAAAATCCAATTAATTTCAAAGATACAATTATTTTACTGAATTATTGGCAATGTTAGGCTCGCAATTATAACATTTATTAACGGCACTACGCCAACAATTAATTGGACTAATTATTTCTCTTATTGTAGAATAAGAAAACTGAAATAAAGCGAATCATTATTCCACGAGAGATTTTCATCCAATTATCATTCCGACCTTCAATCTATCGGTACACTTGACTTCAGTGGGGGAGACGAAACTTATTCGGTTCGTTTCATTCTATTAGGAACATGGAAAATGTATTATGTATCAATGTATCTCAAGTCCGTTTCATAAGGGTCAGAAGACTGAGCAAAAAACTCAGATTTGGACTAAGAAAATATAAACATAGTGTAAAAAGAACAATAAAAAATCGTACTGTAGAAGCATCTGTAAAATCATTATTTTATTGATTGATTTGGTGTTTATTTTGTAGAACCCCATATTTAAACTTATAATTAGAAATCAAACACTGATTTGAGTCAACTGAACACTTTATTTTATTTTTACAAATATAAACATATAAAAATAAAAACTTCGTGACAATTGTTTCGCCTTATTAGGGCATTTTCAAACGAATGTGAAGATTATTTGGATTGAATGTCCTTATATAGTTATATAATTCAAGATACTTAAGTAGAAGATAAAAATAATCTTTTGAACTATAGCATGTACATTTATCATAATTGAGGGAAAAACCGATGGTTACGGGTGAGGCTAAGTGTTTAATAGGTAATGGGGAATTTAGGTATTTATATTTGAATTTCGGGGAAAATATAACAAAGTAAGTATTTATTGACATACAAGTATGTATTGTGAGATAATTAATGAAGCCTTATAGTTTTGTAAATTTAGATAATTGTTGTCGAAAAAATATTAATAATATTATAACGGGTTGCTGTTCATTTGTACAATTGTCACGAAGTTTTTATTTTTATATGTTTATATTTGTAAAAATATAATAAAGTTTTCAGTAGACTCAAATCAGTGTTTGATTTCTAATTATAAGTTTATATATATAAATCATTATTTTACTTCTACCCTATGAGAAATCGAACCTAGAACCTAAAACTTGATAGACAAACGCGCCAATCATTACACTACAAGGTGGCCATATCTGTACTTGATTTATTTTTTCAGATTTTTTACCACCGAATCAAAAAAACACTTGTCCAGGGTTTTTTATTTATTTATTCTGGATAAAAAATAAAGTCTTATTTTTGTGAAAATCATCTCGAGAGCGCTGTATAGTAAACATCCTAACTTGTCTTGCAGCTACAGAGCGTACAAAATATCACGACTCTACATAGTTTCCCGTTTCCAATTATGTTGAATTTTAGCTAGATTACAAAACGCCTGCCTATACAGAGTGCATAGATGGTTGAAATCTAGTCAAGTTTATAAAAACTTGAAAATACATTTAAAAAAAAAAATTGTTTTCAAATAAAATTTAAATAACTTTTTTTCCTTTTTTTCATATTATAAAGTAATGCCTTGTAAGAGAAGACCCATGCTAAGGCAGACTAACATGTATGTTAATTTATGTATCTCCATATACATACATACACACATGCATATATGTATATATATATATATACATGCATTTAAATTTTATTCTTCTTGTATTTGTATCGTATACTGTTTAAATTGTCGTGGATAATATTAATATCACTTACCTTGCAATGTTGTTTGATAAGCTTTCAGTTTTTTCTCTCAAACATCTTTAACCTTATTAAAGACTCTAGGAGATGACATAAAGCTAAAAGATCTCTGTCCGAAAGAAGTTCTCGTCCGCGGCACAATGTGTTTCTGTGACGTCACACTACGAGTATATACATAAATTGTGTGCTGTTAAGACGTGATCAATTTTATTATTGTGATGAAAAGTTATAATTTTTTTAGCATACAATTATCTAACGTCCAAAACATTAAATTTCTTAAAGAGTCCTTACTGTCCTGCTGCTACAAAGCGCATAGGCGGTTGGAAATCAGGATCCTGTTTTTTTTTTCACAAATATTTCTTTTTACATTTCAGATGTATTCTGAATCTGTCTGGATACAAATGCCCTATAATGCAGAATGAAAATATTTGCGAAAATAGTGACTAGATTTTTTGTTTAGAATTCTGACCATTTTCTTATACAATTTTCTGACCCATGAAAACGGGATTAAGATATTGGATGTTTTCGTTAGAAGCAGTGTTGGCATCCCTCAGAGTACGAGTAAGCGCCTTATCCGATGGGCCGATTCAAAGCCCCTGCCCTTGTGTGGTATTCGAATATTCTGGGAATACATTGAGGCATTCTTTTTATTCCAGGCAGACATTCCATGGATTAATGTGAAAGATCAAGCAATAAATGTGACGTGTTATTTTATTTGGTAAGCTTTTTTGTGAATTATCTTGTTAGATCATAATTGGTATCTTCACTGTGAAACGAAAAAAAAAATAAGTTCGGTAAAAAACAAGTACATATAGGTTTACGTTCAGAATACAGAGACCTATCTCGTATTTCATAAATGTTTAATCATTTTGTAAAAACTATGTCAATCGAAGCTTAACTGGCAAATAACACTTATGCTTGGAACTAGCAGAGGAAGGATGAACGCGGTCGGAATGCAATCTCTTAGACGAATGTGTGGGAAATCAATGTATGACATAGTTACGAATGATACAATCAGGCGAAAGTGTAAATCTGAGTCAAGTGTAATTGATAAGATTAAGAAAGGGTATCTGAGATGGTTTGGTCATGTAGAACGAATGAATGACGGAAGAATGGAAAAACAAGTGAAAATGAACAGTAACGAGATGAAAATAGCCGAGGAAGACGAGGCATGATCACATAAACCAAAATCTTAAATGGTCATGTCGACAGCAGACAGTACCAAAGGGCATGTATGACAAGATGGATGAATGTGGAATAAGCAAGAAATGTATGCCAGGATAGACGTGTGTGGCGGTCTATTTTCTCTGCTTACCCCTACAGGGAAATGGCGTGATGGTATAAGGAGTTAAAAAATTTTTTTGAATGAAAATAATATAGCCTCAAATATACATAAATCGTCGAGATCGTAGAGCAACGACGCATGTGATTTTCTTCAACTTTTCTTGAGAGTGGTTTATTTTTTTTTACGTTTTATGTCACAACGTGATAACTACAAAAGTTAACTATTGATACTTAGGTTAGATTTTTGTATCCATATTTTTCAAACTTGGCAAAAATGGTCTTAATTTATTTTTTTCAATATGAAATATACATGAAAGTCAACGTCGCATTTTTCGCACATCCGTCGTTGTTCTACGATCTCAACGAAATAAATTTATCAGTTTTAAAAAATCAAAAAAATACTCTAAACATTTACAGGGCTTATGGCCCGTTTAAGTGGAAACTTGACACACTGTCCCTGTAAATGCCTAGACTTCCATATTCCCTTATTTAAGGTATTCTCCATCCCTGTTGTAATTTGTTAATCTTAATGACTCCCGAGGGGGTTGAAATCCAGCCTTTTATCTAAAAAACATTTGTAAAAACTCAAATATTGTAAGAAATATGTGTTTTTATTATTTCAAGATTTTTCCTTTTACAAACAGAAATAAATCTTAATGTTTTTCATTTACCCATAACACAATGACTTTTATAGTGTTATACATATAAGAACATAAAATCGCATACACAATCCAAAATATGTTCACTCAAACATATACACGTCGAATCAACATGTCTTTAATGTATTATAAGGTTATCTTTCTAGTGTATTCTAGAAAATTGTGTTTTAAAATACAATTTTAGTAACAAAAATCATAGTTAGCACATTTTATTCATACGCTTGATATGAAAAATGCTCAGTACATATTCTGAGGTATGATATAAATATTGCAAATAAACTTAAAATTCTACCCGCTGCATGGAATATTTACCGTGCAAAGGTTCACGTATTAGCAGGCCACTGACCGCCTTCCATGGAAGGCCGTACAAGTAAATATAGGGGGTGCATTCAATCTTGGGATATAGGGGTGAGTACCTCCTTTGTATCGATTATGGCCGGCCCATACCATAAATGATTATTTTAAGAGGTGAAACTCGTAATAATCTACGCTCACCAGAGGGAGAAGCTGTTTTCAGTGATTGTAATTGAAATATTATATCAAGTATTTATTTTTATTTACCGCATAAGAGGGGTCTGTAAGCATATTTTTTAAAAGAAGATACGTGAAGTACGTCTTTATTACTGAAGTAAGGAAGTTTTAGGAGTTATAAGGCCAAATATTGTATTATATAAAAACAAGGGTAGAAAAACCAGAAGAAGATAATTTGATATTTCCCTTCCAAACATCCCACAAATTTACCAAATAATATGATAATAAATGGATTTCTTTAATAAAAGTTTGTCACAGAAGGCAAAATTAACAGTCGACTTGTTGTGATGAATTAGAAAAACATAATTTAAGTTGGCTGAATTCTATCGAAATGCAACCTCTCGAATGTGTAAAAAAACTATGTATGACAGGTGTAGAAATTTCAAGAACTGTACATTGTGCAAGGCTGAAATTAGCATTATCGATGAAGTCAAGAAAGGAGTTCTGCGTTGTTTTGGACATGGAGCGATGGACAGCGAATCAACGGCTAAAAAGATGCAGAAATAAAGGAAGAAAAAAAAACACGACCGAATCCAATAAAAACTTGAAGATGGACAAGTCAAAAGTCGGAATAATCAGCGTGCGTTCGTTCGAAGACGTATGAATGTAGGGGAACCGAGGCGCGAGGTATGCATGCAAAGACATAATGATAAGGCGGTCTGTTCTCTCTGTCTGCCCTTACGTTCGTTTGATTTTTCAAAATAAGAATCATTCCTCGTGTTGACTTTGACCAAACTGTTAAATGAAAACTAATGATAATTGTTTAAAAAATTACCGTATTTTTAACACGTTTTGTTATTTTAAATCAATAATATTATGGAAATATAATATACGAACACGAACCACACCCTAACAGCCCTACACAAACTTACACAAGATAAAAGTCGGGAGATTGTGAAGGTGAAGTAAGGTCTTAAGTATTAATTACATAGTATTATAGACCACGGAATCAATAAATCACTGAAAATAAGTCACCAACGTGTTTTATTGTGATTGATTATGTAGTGAAATAGTAACCATTTGATTAAATGCTTCATTATTTTCTGACGCATACGGGTAATAATATGTGAAAATGCTTTATAACGTGAATTTTGACGTATGTTTATTTATTTCACATTAAACTTTAATTTTTTTCTTTTCTATATGAACGACTCATTGGGCATAATCCGTGTCGAGACATTCATTTACATAATTTTAATATTATTTTCTAGTTGCAGTAGTTGTATCTATAATAATATATGCCCATACATACACACACATAAATGTATGCATGGATATACACAAACATGTACAAAAAAACAGTAATAACAATAATAATAATAATAACAAAAATCATAATAGGAGTAATGAAAGCTCTGCACATAGGTACTGTGCAGATATTGGGCCCAGAAGTGTGCCACCGTCGTGGGATATTTGATTCTTCTACACTGATCAGCTGCCGGTCTTTCAACCTCCATACAAAGTGAAGAAAAATCTTTTAAGAGTTTGTTTTTTTTATTTATTTATGATTTTGAAAAACATCTAGGCTTATATAAACATATTTATGGTCAAGTCATGTGATGTCTCGTCTGGTTATTGAAGTCATCATGATATATTTATAAATTAGGAATTCTTCAATAAAATTATCATAATAGATTCAAAAAAATAAAATGTCATATTAAGTTAAAAAGTTAGTGTAACGAGAATGTTTGTTTTTTACAGGCCGTGTCAATTTTGATATAAAATGACTACAAAATCCTTCCAAAATGTATTTCCTTTTAATAAGCGGTTGTTTGTATTAATTAAGCTTTTTTCCAATCGGTTTTTGTCCTTAGAGAAAATGTCTGAAGTAAGACATTTTTCCAGGAACGAATTTCGGAATAACAATCTCGTTAATATCCAGGGAAATACAATACCGCCTGTTTGTACATCCTGTTATTTAATATGTTGAAGTTGAAGGAATGCGTATATTTTATATAATTTAGAGTAAACACACGCAAATACACTGCGGATAAAAAGATATTTGCCAAAATAGATAAATAATGAGGAAGTACAGTGTCTTTTCTTAATTTTTTATTTGTTAGTAGAATATTAAGCTAAGGCACCATTTTTTATTTTTACATATCGTATTATCGAAACAACTCCGCGTTTGATGTCACAAATTGTTCTATGACAGTTCTTCCGATAGGTGGGTTTACGGTGACCATACCGGATTTCCTTCAATGCTCTCATATCATTGGATGGTTCATATGAACCAGTGACGTCATTCAAAGTAGTGCGTTTTTATTGAAATATTTTATTTTTTTTTGTCCATTTTTAAAAAAAAAGAAAGCGCTAATTGGTCAAAATAAAAATGTGGAAATGTACCAAGTATTTTTTAAATTAATAACTTATATGTAAATATAAGTTATTACATCATCAGAAAAAAGAGTCGTTAAGTCATGTAATAAGCTAGTATTTCACTTTTAAAATAATTCTGTAGAACTGTGAAATGAATTCTACAAGGATTAGAACCAACTGACCCAGTTGTGAAAACTATACAAATGGGGAATGAAATAAAATAAATGGCGAAGAACATAGCCTGAAAAGCGGACAACATATATTTATGACTCTTCATGCGTGTTCATTTAAAAAGATTCAACCCTCCGGGGAATCCAGCGCTGCAGGTTTTGTGCCGGGGAAGATAGATGGCGCTAGCCAAAGCCGGGATTCAAACCAGGCGTCGGCATCGCGACGTCCTTTATATATGTGAAAATGTGGAATAGAAAGTCGCACACTTGCATGCAAGGCGGTGTAACTTGATATAACATATTTTGAGATTTCAAAATTTAGCGTTGAATAAATTTTTGAAAACAGTTACCTATTAACAATATTTTGAGTTTGTGCAAACTTTTGTATACAAGAAATTAACTCTACACTCTAGGGAGCTGTTAATATTATCATATTACAAGAGAGATGAATAACATTTTACAGAATGAGAAGATAATATTTTTAGGTGTTGCCTGGTTTGTAAGTGGAATAATTCAGTTATATGAATTTCAGCCGCATCAGTAAAGGTTCCGGCTCGCTAAACTCAGAAAGATCAACAGATGGAAAAAAATAAGAAATACAAATGTGGAAAAATTAGCAGAATGGTAATTGTTACACATTGTAAATAGTAGTCACTTAAACCAACTAATGATAGGTCATAAGTCTCGTTGATGCCCGGACTTCTATATTTCCTTCTCTAAAATAAGCTACTGGATTATCGTAAATTACTGTACATGAATTACGATTCAAAACTCGACAAATAATTGATGTCATCATCATTAATGGTAGCGCAAATTATTAGTACACCAACCACAACCTTAATTATTTTTTGTTACATAAAGGTATGATCATCAGTCTCAAAATGATAGAATTTTGACAAATAAATAGTTTCATAATCCAGATGTTACGAGGAAATTGACCCTTATAGATAAATAATTATGTGGTACGTAACATTGATTCCAATAAAATTACCAATTGCTTCATAAATAGTGGGAGTACATAAAATAATTGAGTTCTTGAGAGTTCATTACAACTATTTTTATAATAATTATACTCAGAAGCATCCAGATTTTTCGGTAATGCGTGCTTTCCAGAACACGGGAGTTTATTTAGAAAGTAGACATATTATGTAAAATGTAGTTGTATTTGAAATTAACGAGAAACTTTACCATCACAAATTTTAAAATAATTTGATCAATATGATATTCCTTGGTAAAATTGACTTTAAAACCTTCAAAACTGTAAATATACGTAATTTTTCAAATATTCAAGCATTTGTGTCTTCCTACTTTTAAAATTTTTAATATTTTAGAGTTAAAACGTATTGTGAAATAATAAATAAATTTCATTCGTATTGAACGCATAAAATAAGATTTTAAGTATATTTTGGCCACAATAAGGCGAAAATATACATATACAATGAATATACATTTAAACATTTCGCACTTTTAGAACAAAAACGAATCGACTTAAAAAATCACCTTTTTGGGAAGCTGCAAAAGAAGAATGTAAATTGTGACACCTTCTTATTCGTATTTTTCAAAGTAAGCACCAAATTTTGAGTTAAAAGTTATACCAAAGGCATTCAGCTATGAATCTACGAAAAAAAGCGTATTAAAAACAAATTATTATAAGTTTAAACAAGACACTTATTTAATGAGTCATCATTAGATTGAAAAAAAAAAAACAAACAAATGCACTTTGATAAATAATATAATGATAATTATTTGCAAAATTACTCATGCTAATAATATGGTGTTAACTCATTTTATATTCATAATAAACCAACTTTTTAGATATTTTATTTGCTGACGTACATAAATGTTTAATGTATATTTATATTTTTCTTGTTATTTTTCTTTTTATACACATGTTTTTATATTGTTTTTTTAATTTTTGTGTGTCTAACTAACTCAATATGTTGTCATATTTTATATTGTGCCGTAAAATAAATAAATAAAATATTGACATAATTTTAATAAGGTCAGATCAGGTCACCAAACACTTTTTTAAAAATTTATTCACAAAATGACACAAAGTCAAATAAATCACTGAAGTTATCGGTAAGTCGGAACTAAACAATCACAAAGCTAAATTGGTCGATTTAATTTTTCGAAAAAAAAGTAAAGTTGCCATTTGTATCGAAATAAAATTGACTCAACCGGCTTTCGATCACTATATGTTTGTCTGCGTTGCATATTTCACACTGCAATATAAACACAACACTTATAGCATCGCTTCCGGACTGACACGGAAAGTAAATTCTCTGAGTAACAAAGAGACTGATGTTACGGTTTTGTTCTATTCCCATCCGAATGTCGCATTTTTTTAATGCAGAAAGATGGATAGTGTTCAGCAAAATCGTTTTATGATCTTAACTCATTCGAGGGTTTTTTTAAGGTAAATCGTTTTTGTCCTAAAGGTGCGATATGTAATGTGTTCAATTTTAGAGATTCATTATGTTATAAAATCTGAGTGATTAAAAAGTTTTCAGAATAAAAACTAGTTTTTAATGTAAATTTCTTATATCCTTATTCCGACTTGTGACTGCATTGGTGTTAGTGTGCAAAGTGAATGTGTGCATGCGGTGTTGGTTTTAATTGCTTTATAAATAACTGGACTCATTTGCAGGGGTACGTGGGATTGGGGTAAACGAATGGTAAAAATAATTTCGAATTTAACCCTCCAAAACAGCTGCCGAAAGCTTTTTCATTAAATTAATGCATAGAGTTGATTTAAGTGCTTTAAGACATTCAAATTGAACATGGAAAATCGAGTAAATCACTTAACAACTTCTGGTTTCGTAGTATTTTATAAAATTTAATGCATTTTTACACAATATGATTATAAACGTACGAGGTTTTTTTTTATAAAAATATACGAAATATTTGAATTTCTAATTTAAATACGTGATTGTTGGTATTTACCGTACTGGCAAAGCGTTTGCGGCTCGGCGCAAGTGCGATGAACTCAAACATATGGTAAAAAGTTTTAAGTCCATAGTTACACCGCAAACGCTATGCCTCTTATGCTATGCTAAGAATCTTGTCTTCCTAGATTGGTACCACTGGCGGCTCCTGACCAACATCATTGGCAGTGCATTTCTGTACATTTTGTCAACTTGAATATTAAGTTTTATAATATTAAAATAATATGATAGGTCTGACGTGATAAACGAGCAATAGTTTGACAGCCCGCGCATCGAAACTAGAAACGCCACATGCGCCCAACATTATTATGTTAAAGGTAGCGAAATTCATACTAATATCATGTCATTACGCATATTCAAAGTGACATAAACGAACTTCAAACTTCAAATCTGCGGATGCGTTGGCAATGCCCGGAATATGTATATTATCTTCTCCCTCTAACGCACAATTCATCGGTATGAAGCATTGTCTGTCTCGCTCAATTGACGATTTTAGGAGATATGTTATATTTCAAACAAATTCAGGGTAAAAGATTGTGCAAAACAGAATATGCACGGGGACGATTGCGCATGCGTAGACAAGATGAGAAAATCGTCCGCAAGAGTCGACTTCGCTAGATCTTTTGGCGCTAGTATTGAATATTATGATGTTTACGAGTAAAATATTGCATCGAATCCCTGTTTCTTTGTACCTACCAATAACATATTTTTATTATCAAAAAATTACTAATTTATTTACGCAAATTTTTACTTGGCAGTGCACTTTTGCACATACAAAGGAACCGCCTCTGATTGGTACACATGTTAATAATGATTTATCTGTAAATTTTTAGCCATTTTGGATGCGTAGTTGATTTTTGCCTGACAAATTAGTGACAGATTAGCTGATTTTCAAAATTATTATATAGCGAAAATTCTCACGTCTCGCGGTTTGTTCGCAACTTTTTGACCTAAAAAAAACAACCCGCATTGACGCATCAGCCACCGTCTTTATAGGACTAGGCTTTTACGGCTTTTTACTATTCTCGGTGTCACAGAGGACTATAAAAGGACGATATTTTGCGACGATAGAGGTAAAATTGATCGATCGCTGACCGAATATAAGGCCATACCAAAAAGTGCACAAATTTTAAGTTATTGTTGATAGATCATTGAATGTTACACAAAGTACAAAGTGACAATTTATACCGTCCATTGACAGATTAAAAGCCCTGTTAATGTATTGACATCCAATTTTTTCATGGTCCATTTCATGGCTAATGTTGCGGACTCACGGGCCAGAGGTCCGAGGTTCGAACCCCACTTTACCCCAACTTGATTTTCATTTTTTAATAATGAGTTATTTACAACTCGTTGAAAATAGCCACAAAATTTTTAGTATTTGAGTTAATTATAAAAACGCTAATATTTCTTTCTTTAAAAAAAAAGTTTCGAAAATTCCGTTAAATTATTTTACCCTAACAACAATTTAAACATGAAAAGATTAAAAAAAAGGAAGCTAAAAATAATTTAAAGGGTTTGAAAACATGAAAGATACGTGATGTAATCTAAGCCATGAAAATCTAAATTCTAAAGCAATAACACGTCATGGAGAAGAATTATGCTTGCTCGGGCAATTAAATCCAAACGTAATTTCTGTCTGTAAGTAGAGTAAACACATTGTATTTATTCATTCAAACCGAATTCTTTACCCCAGTCACCCCAAGGGAGGTGAGGGGAGATAACTCGGTCATTTAATCACCGAATAAATCAGACGATTTTAATCCGCTAAGTGAAATAGAAAATTTTGCATTCGTGGTTACGGGCGCTGGAATATGGTTATGATTAAATTATTACAAAAGGACCTAATGGACATAAATATTAGTACTGAACATAGTTATGCGGAAAGCAGCCAATCCACAATTTTGAAAAAATGAGTAATTGAGTTTATCGGGTGTAGTAAGGTCAATTCTATGTTCTGCTAAAAACAGCCAGACCACTTTCATACAAAAAAAACTGTATTAATCACCTTCTGAAAATAGTGTCGATCACTAAAACGGCATTTTTTAATTTGCGGAAAACCTCCTCAGCACTAGAAAAATCTAACGATACTTTAAAAATTATTAAAATTGTGTAATAACATAATAAGATTCTTGTTTATAATATTAAAAAAAACAAATCAAAGCCAAAAACATTCCAACGGCTGTGTAGATTTGATAATTACGTCTTTTCACAAAGGTGCTACTATCTCAGTTTCACTTTTCTATGATTGGCTGTTTTTTTGCACAACTGGCTGCCCTATTTCTTTTATATTCAATAGACCTTTAAAAAATTAAGTTATAGTTGCCAATATCTTCATTATTTTATTACGCGTCCATGTAGCTAAAGAATTATTTTTTTCCGTTAGTAAATAGTATTTTTAGCAATTTTTAATGCCAATCTCCATTTATTGATTTTATTTATTCGACTTTACAAACACATAAAATGTCTTTTGTAGAATTTGCAAAATGGTCCATTGAACAAACAAGAACTTAGGCAGCGAACTACGTTCAATTGATGATAAAAGGTAAAAAAATACCAAAGTAAGGAAAAGAAATGAGTCACGATATTACTGATTTAAGAAAAATGACTTTTATATTAATCATATCAGACCTAATTAAAATCATGTGGATGTAAATTATATGATGTACTTGACATAGATACTTACTGATTTTTAGGGTATTATAAAAATGTTTTTAGCGCCCGCCCCATTTACCGCGCTTTACTAAAAATAGATTTTTTAGATTTTTTAATCGAAACATTTGCGTTCTCATTATTTACCCAAATATTTCAATTTTGAAGGCCATTTTCAACGAGTTGTAAATAACTCATAAGAATATGGAAATCAAGTTGAGATAGAGTGGGGTTCGAATCTCGGACTTCTGATCCGTGAGTTCGCAACACTAGCCACGGAAACACAAAAGTTTGGCTTTTGTGAAGTATATTTGATGAAATACATTTATTATATTTTGGTAAATTAAATAAATATGACAATAATTCGATCCAAAACAAACAAACCACCCAGTAGCCAGCTGTTAAGCTAACCATTGAACTTTTCTGTGTAATAACGGCTACCAGCATAGGCAGAAATAATTCATTAGTTCCAACTCCACTCTACTCCAACTTGATTCCCATTTTCTAATAGTGAGTTACTTACAACTCGTTAAAAATGTCCCTTAAAATAAAAAATTTGGATAAATCATAAGAACTCAAATACTTCTTTTTAAAAAAAAGAGAAAAAAAAGAACTAGTTATTAAAAAAAAAAAACTCAACGCGTTTTAATTTTATAGCAGTAGATACGTGAGCAAATCAATTTTATTTTTTGTGTATATCGGCATTTATTTGGCTGGATATAATTTGTAAAAGTTTTATAAAAAAATATGAGTTTATTTATGGTAGTTTTACAAAAGAGACGAACAGTTTGTTTTTTAAATGAAAAATAAATTAAAACTTCGAAGTCTCCTTAAATTAATCATCATTTACTCTTTCTATTTTTTATCAGCATCTAGTGGAGCATAGAGCACTGTGTTGGCACACCGATTGAGTTTATCTCGATCATAAGTTCATGACGGTGAGATCAGTTTTACGTTGTAGATTCCTAATGCAATGAAATATTATTATTTCAGCACACCATATCAAATAAGACCTCATGCAAGGTACACAAACTCACTTACCACTAGACCATGAGATGGATATATAATTTAGTGGTTTTAGAGGTAGAGTTTATTACAATTCAGATCTCGCCCAATAATATCGTTTATTTTTATAAGATGGCACGGTTTTTTTATGATAATCGTTTAACCATTTACTTTTATGTAATGGGAGCAACAGAAACAGGGTTTGAACATCGTTCAGTAATTCGAGTCTTATTGCTCTTAAAAGGATTGAGCGCTCATAAACTTGTAGCAATTCCTCGTAAATAATTTTCACACAACCCATATACAAACGTAAAACTAAAAAAACATATCGTAAAATAACTGAGTTAGTGCCAAACGGAAGCCCACAAACGACAAGACAATGTCAAACAGTACCAAAGTTTTTTATTTATTTTATTTTCTGTACATTTTATTTCTGAACAAATAAAATTAATTAAAATATTTTTACTATCAAAATATATTATATCTCAGTCAAGGTTACATCATTTATATATTTATGCCACGATTGAAAATCTTGTTTCAATGATTTCGAAAGTAACAAACAATTTTTTTTTAGAAGAGTTTTTAAAGGGATTTATTGAGGTTATTATATAATGTAAAGTAAAAAAAAATTATAAACAATCATTTAATCTCCATATAAAACTAAAATTTATAAGTACCCGTTTAGGTTTTATATGTATTATTAAATATAAAATAAAATAGCAATGAAATTTTAGACATTTTCTGAATTTACTGCAGAATTCAGTAAATAAAAAACATACATGAAAATAAAACATAAATTATTTCATTAGCTGTTTCAAGAGGCCACATTTACACACTGTGTACCATTTAATATTAATAATTTGAATATAAATTATGTGGATGAAATAAAGTATCTCGGGGTCTACTTAGATAGATATTGAAATTTTAAAAAACATAATCAATATGTAACAACAAAAAAATTCATTTATGCGAAGATTACGAAATGTAATAGATTTAAAAGGTAGTATTCTTATATATAAAACAATTATATGTCCACACATAAATTACTGTTCTTCCATTATTTTTTTATGTAATGAAGGAGAAATTCAAAATATACAAATTCTTCAAAATAAGGCAATGAGGATTATACTCAAAAGAAATATATATTCTAATGTAGAAATAATGCACAAAAAATACACACTAAAGCAAAAAATTAAATATAATGTGGCAATTTTTATACATAAAATAATTAAGGGGATGAATAAAATAAAAACAATGATAAAATTTAACCAACAATGTCATACATATGAAACAAGGGGTAAAAAAAAGGATAAGATTGAGGATGATGTGGATGATGATGATGACCAATGAGGAAAAAAAAATAATCTCAAAACTCATTGTACAGGGGATTGAAGCTGTACAATGAGTTACCTGAAGAAATAAAGGAAATAGAAAAAATTGAAATATTTAAAATTAATTAAAAAAATATGTTATTGAGAAATTCTGATAAGAAAATTGTATTATTAAAAGTTAATATTAGTTCTTAGGATGTTATGAACTAACTTAATAAAGCATAAATAAATAAATTAACTATCTCCCTATGTTTCAACATGTAATTACCATAGACTCTTTTGCTGCTACACATTAAGATTTTAAGCTAGAAAAAGAAAGAAAAAAAAACTCATAAAAAGAGTGTAAATCCAGTCTGTTAACAATCATTTAGACATACTTAGAACAGCGCATTAATATGAATAAAATATGTTTTTGACGTAATTAATGAAATATGCTCATACTTAACAAAATTAGAGGAAAATGAAAACCAACCGTATCTCATTTGACCCACTCCAAATATGTCAGTTCTTAACTTGGACATGTCAGTCGTAATGAAAAAAATGCAATAAGAAACCCTATCACGTAGGAAAAACTATCAAATCTTCATTAATTGGCCAGGGATGTTTGGCTGGAAAAATATTTTACTTGTAAAAAGGTAATAAAAATAAAGGTTATCGCCCGCCCGGTCCAAGGGGATATAGGTGCAATCCGAAATGGTAGGTAATTGATGGCGGTGTTGGGCCGAGACCATTATTTATGGGAGGGAATCTAGGGAGGGGGTAATGCATAATGCACGCGCTTCCCCCAACACGTGGTTACAGGTTTGCTACAGAGAAAGTGAGAAAAATCTGCATTTAAATTAGCCAAAATCGTTGAGAAATGTGAATCCCTTTGCCGGGGAACGAAATCTCATAAAATTATAAGCATATGAATTTAACTGAATTAAAATTCATATGCACGGTTGTATTGCAAGTATTTACATTTCAAAACAAGGGTTGTATACTGAAATAAATTTTCGCTACATTAAAAATAATTTGCAACACAAAAGAAATAAAACCCCCTGTTTTGTTTACAAGTAATTAAAAAACAATGCACGTGTTAAATATTTTTGGATTTTAGGAGTATTATTTAAATTGTGGTAAATTAACGAATTACAACAAAACGAGGCAGAAAATCTCGTAGTATTCTGTTGTGACAATATTAAGTGACGATAAAATGTATAAAATAAAATAAATTACTGTGAATTTTAGAATTTCTGAATTATTAAAGAAAAAAAACACAGAACTCATTCAACTTTCATTTAACTAATTACAATAATAAAATCATTTATGAAAACGGTTTTTTTTGCTATAATTTTTAAATAATAAAAACACGACGATGGTAAACCATGTAATATTTTTTCCCTGCAACACCGGATAAATTTCCTATAATTTATAATACGTATATTTTGAATTACCTGAAAACAAGATGTTTCACGCCTAATGAGACAAACGGTACGTATTGCGTTAGTGTACCATACTTGAACGCAATGTTTATATAAAACGAACAGGGCGGGCATGACATTTGACCTCGAAGTGATGTGACGCCAACTTAGAGTCATTTTGAGAGTAATCATTTGTTTTCAAATCTGAAAGTTATTAACGAAAATTCGTTTTTTACACATCGACAGTTATGTCAATAGAATCGTAACAATTCGTTCCAAATATTTTAAATACTTTTTAACGTTCTTACCAAATAGTAAAAATACCGTATTGACATAGAATGAAAAAAAAAATTCACTTGCACAATTGTATTTCTTGTCTTTTTTTGCTTAAAAACTACGAAAGAAAAGTAATGTACAATAAAACAATTATTATATTCAAAATATATAATATGTTACCCTTAAACTATAACTTTACTAAATCAGATTCTTAAATTATAAATAGTATCATGAAATATTGTATAAAAATTAACTAGTAGTTAGCCATGATTTTGTTCATTTTGCATAAAAATGTCTACCTTAAAACAGGTTGTATCTTGTTAGGCAGACTAGACATAATACATATAAATGTATTACCAAAAACATTTAGAAGATAAAGAAATAGTATTTTTTGTTAATAAACCGTGATTATTATTGTTATTATTACTTCAAAAGTTAGAAACCTTTGTATTTTATTGACGAAAAATCATAATTATTCAAAATTTTACTAAACATTTATGTTTGTAAGTGAAAATTCTTGATGGAAGTTCATTGTAATTAATTAAAGAAATTTATTTTACTTTCATACAATTTTGAATTCTCAATCCTTACCTCGGTTTTGTATAAATACACTAAACTTCTAAATGAAGATACTAGTGTCGAAGATGTCGCGAAAACGATGAAACCGGTCACTGGATATTTCAAATTTGTAGATTAAAGTGTCACTCGTCTTTTATTTCTAAAATAAATTAAAATTTCATTGTAATTTGTAGACCTTTTTGAAAGTAAATTGGAGTGAAACTTCATAAATTGGTGTTTTAACAAAATGATAATCTTTGAGCAACATTGTATGTGTCATAAATCTTGAATAGGATATCTTCATACAGAGGATATATCTCTATGATCCCATGCAAAGTTTAAGGATCAGGAAGATATTGATCTAAGGACAGAGCGAGGCCTAAGGGTTTCGCATCATCAGAGCAGATGATTGGCGGGAAACCAATAAAACCTGCATCACGTGTAAACTATAGTCCATAGCCCCAAACAATGGGATCAAATGAGCCATGAAAGTGTGACGGAAGTGAGGGAAAGGATTTCAATCAATTTTCCTACGAGGATTTTCCTGAATGAATATTTGAGAAAACATCCCTTTTGGTATTACGTGTATTATAGCTTTCTACGATTTCGTCCCGGGGTTTTACTATTCCATTAAGATTTTTTCAAAATCTTAAAAAAAGATTCTTACGTAGAATATATGATTAGAAAATGATATATTTTTTGAGTATTTTTGTTTTTTTTTAAATAATTATATGGCATGTGGAATAATTTCTTATAAGCTGTAAATATTAACTCGTGTGTGGTGTAAAATACTTTAATAAAAAAAATTTTGTTCATTTCATTTTTTGTAAATGTTGTTATTCCACAAATTAATGCCAAAACCATAACTGGATAATTTATGTATACTGAGATGTCCCAATTTATTGGAAATAAAAGACTCTGGTTTAACAACAGGTATTATTTTTTAAAAGCACTATTTATAAATTAGTGAATGCATGTATTTATTTAAATAGACTAATTATATATGTGTAAAAATATATTTAATATAAGATACTGTATCACTGTTGAAACTTCTTTATCGGCACCTGATGGTACATAGGGCATCGCATAAGAAAATAAAATGCAAAGTATTTCAATCATTCGTTACTGGTATGTAAGGCGACTATGTTTCAGTCACTAGTCTAGAACAATGACATATTTCAGTGTAAAACAACCTTTAAACCAATATTTTAAGACGAACTTGCCAAGAAACTTAAACATAACAAAGTAGATTTATTTGTTATTTCCACTCCATTTTATTTTGCAGGGTTTTTATATGGTAGTATCTATCGATTTTAAAAAAACTTGTCCAGAATTTTGAGTTTATTTCACACAAAGAACTGTATTCTTCTTTACTGTAAAAAACGTGTTTACATATTACAAAAATATTCATTTTGATACCTTTTTCGTTTCGAATTACTTAACCATCAAGAAAACAAATAAAATATATGCTTATAACGTAACTGGCCAAACCCTGATGTTAAATCAAAAATTTAATAACGTTTTGTTAGTAAACTAGTTTTATAATAGGCCGTGATATAATTTGAAACATTTTTCGATCCCGGCTTGTTATTTGCAGAAAAGTTAAAGACTAGAAGAAAAAAGTTAAGCCAAGAATGATTGGACAGAGGGAACGTTACTTAAAGTAGAGTAGAAGTAACTTGTTTCATAAATCAGATTGGTGTTTCATGAAACTAATCAATATAATATACTGGTAAACCGAGTTTGGTCTCTTTGAAAACTTATACTTGCGACGTGAATTTGATACGAAAACTTTAGAATATTTAAGTATATAAACATTATAAGATGTTTTTCCTATTGATTGGACTGATTCTTGCTGGGGAATGCGTACTGATTGTTCACATAGTAAGTAAATTTGAATTATGTTTTATTTATTTGTTAAAATTATGATAGTATTCGAACTAAATGGCATTATACTTATGACGCGTTTTCTAGAAAATTCTTAGCGTAAAATGGTTATTATTCACGTTTCTTTTTCACCGATGTTTCTTTTTCATAAAAAAAATTTCAAAATATTTTATCAAAAACTTTCATACAGCTGCTTTTCGTTCTAAGAAAATTATAGAATTTTATAAGTTTATCAGGTAGCAATTGATATTATACTGGTTGCAAAATCATATTTTTTTCAAGTTTAAAATAATTTCTTTTTTAATAAACAGTTTTTGTTCCACAATTTTTTGTTTAAAAATATTGTTTTTTTAAATATTCTTTAGGGTAAAACAATTCATATTTTTTTATCATGAAGTTTAAATACAAGAATCGATGTTGATTGTGTGAAATGTTATGCTTCCAATGTCATATATTTTAGGACATCCGTAAATCTATAGAGCTAACGAGACAAATCTGGAGTGTTTATCCTGGAATCAAGTCCTCATGTCTCACGGCGCGGGCGTCCCTAAACTTTCATGTCAACTATAAAATAAACAAAAGGGCCAGGGGTTGCAGGATCCTCACGAAGGGGAGCCGAAGTTGCACGA
Source organism: Micrasema longulum (assembly GCF_059751315.1). Classification (NCBI taxonomy): domain Eukaryota; kingdom Metazoa; phylum Arthropoda; class Insecta; order Trichoptera; family Brachycentridae; genus Micrasema; species Micrasema longulum. Next base: position 106,985 of record NW_028279496.1, on the reverse strand, counting down.
AGATTCCCGAATGCGCCCTCGGCGGGGTGGCCGTGCGAGCGGGGTGGAACAATAATACCAGGCAGAAAAGCCTTCGGGGGCGAACGGGACAGATATAAGGGATCAATACCTACAATGTCCACCCTCTCTCACCCTTGGAATTATTGGTCGCGGATTTTTTAGCAGGAAAGTCCGGTGTTTTGGATTCGTGTCCCGCTGCTTTTCAAATGGAAAAATGGACAAAAGTAATAGAACCACGCGGGACACCGCGGTTATATGAATAGGAAAAACCGTAATGCATTATAAGATTCGATTTAACAATCATAAAAAATGGTTTTATTTCCTGGTGTATTGTTCGCATGTACCTACTCAGCGAATGAAATAGAACTACGCCTGTATTCTGAGCGCGATAATTTATGAAGAAAATATGAAAAGTTTCTCCGAAATTCACGTCTTAGGTAAACGCTCACTTTGATGATGTATGCAGAGGATGAGGTAGTAATGAAATTCGCTAAGCGGAACGGTTCTCTTGTGGAATGCCTAAATTAAAGTTGCTGACTCTTGAAATGACTAGCGCCAGAATGTAGTAATTGATCTATAAAGAGAAAAGGTATGAAATAGCATGTAGAAGATATATAACATCCTCACAGTCAACTTAAAGAGAAAGCTTTGATATGGGATAAACTTTTAATATTAACACTGAACACGCGTCTTTGTGTATTTTGAATGCGTGCTTATTTAGTGTGGCAAAATGCACTAAATAATATGAAATGTCACTGTCATATTATGAATAGGCAAGATCTACAGTCACACATACAACTTTTAAGCTTAGTTTTCCTCGAAATAACTATAATTTTAATTGACCCGCATATTTAACATACATGTTGTATCATGCATTGGAAAATGTATTGTCTTTCTATGTTATTTACTAAATAGTACATGGTATTTAGTAATACAAGAGTCGTTTCATTTCCTTTTAGTAACTACGCACTGTTCGCTGTAAACCGGGTTCATTTGATAATCCATCTCAAGTTTAACAATTGGACGGATCTGTTAAGGAAATTAAACTTCCCTAGTTATGGTCGAAATAGTCGGAGAAAACATAGTTTTGGTGAAGTTTTGGTCATTATTCATGCTTTATTAGTACCTTCTTAATGAACATAATTTACAACAGTTAAACGATACGTTAACTGTGAACTGCGATAAAAAAACACGTGCAAAGAATTGCACAATACCTTGAAGTAATGGAATACACAGCCGTAAATTATTTGTAAGTAAAGGGATCAGAAAAGGAAACTGTACGAAGGGTAGTAAGTATAAACGATTGGCTTGATTTAGAGCAGAGAAGTTATTTCGTTCGAAGAAATCAGGAATTGGAAAACGTTTCGGGAAATTAAATACGGGGGTGTATGTAGATTCAGAGACTTCGGATCAGGTCACGTACTTGACTCTCTTTTTCTCTTTCAATTAACGTCTGTTCTTTGAAGATACTTTACATTTTCCGAGAACTCTCAAAATAATTCTTTTGTTGGATGTCATATAATTCTAAGCACGTGAAGCATGAATAATGAAACTAAAACAATAATTTATTTACTAAATAATACAAAAGAGAAATCAGATCAATTTATTTTAAGTTTTATTTGTGGCCGGAGTAAAATATTTTGATGAAGTAAAACGATGTACAATCACGTGTGTTGAAACGTGATTGTATTTTATAGTAAAACAATTGCGTACAATATTTTGAGTTCGTCAAAATTTTTGTAGACTAAGAATGGATACAAAGAAGACGGAAAACATTTTAGAAAAAGGAATATGAATCTTTAGGCCTGGCCTTATGACCTGGCATTGACTAGTTTAAGTGGCTACTTTACACACTGCGTAATATTCATCATTCTGCCTATGTTTACTTAGAACGCAGGTGAAAAAAATCAGTCTGATGAATTTTACACACATCAATACAGGTTTAAGCCTCTTAACTTTACAAAAGTATAATAGTTGTTTATGTTTAGGAAAAATTGTGAATGTTATACCATGTGTAAAATAAACATTTAAACTAGCCAATAATAGCCCTGTAAATGCCAAGACATCCGTATTCCCTTCTCTTAAATGGTCTGCATCTCCCTTGTAATATGTAAACAATTGTGAAGATTGACCAATCTCCGCGTTTTAAATATCTGAATACTAAAATACCAAATTTTGCGAAAACATGGGATACTGAAGCATTTAAGATTTGGTTCGATGATAAAATACTATATGCGTTGTGTGTTTACGAATTTCCATGCATATTGTGAGTTTATTTAGGGAAAAGGCTGGTTGACGCCCACAAAAGCATTGGATGGCGATGTATTTTCTTTGATGTCACACCCCGAACTACCTGAGTGCTATTGAGAGGAATCTTAGGAACGTGGTTTCAGATAAGATATTGGAAGAAAGAAAATATAATGAGAAGACATGTTATTCGGTAGAGAATGGTTGCCAGAAGACTCAAATTGTTCAACGAGAAAAATTATTATTTTTTTCTCCCGTTTCACTTTTTGAGAATTTTCTACGGATCTTCAAGTACGTTCGTTAAAAGAAAACGTTTCCAAGTTTTTTCCCTTTTTTCAAATAATATACATAAAATATAATCAAGTTAAGCTCGACATCTTGTTATTGGATTTTTATGTGAAAAACGTTCAATAAGTGTTTATGAAGAAATCTCTCAAGATGTTTCGTATTTTTTATTACATTTTAGAAATACGAAACGGTTTTATAAAATATGAACTCAATTCCCTTTAATTTTTATTATTTTTGTAACATGAATGTAAAATTACCTGTCTTACGCTTTAGGCGTCAGTATGTAAACTATAAAATATTCTAGTACAAAAGCAATTATAAAAAATTATATATTTCGTGTCAACCGTTTTTGATGATTTTTTTTATATTTAAAAATAAAATATTTGAAAGAAAAATCGGCTATCGAACGCGAGATCTTTTGCATGATAGGCAAATACGCTGACCGTTAGTTCATTCATCATCATCATGCCATTTCCGCATCTAATGGCGCATAGGGCACTGCATTGGTACACTAATCACCCCGTATCTTAATCATTTTTGTTACATGCAGGTAAGATAATCAGTCTTACGCTTCAGGTACCAGTCCAGGTATTATGAAATATTCTAGTGTGAAAACACCCTTATGAATAAATATTTCATATCAATTATGTCGGAAATCAAACCCGAGACCTCTAGCATGGTAGGCAAACGCGCTGACCATTATACTATAGGACCGGTGCGCGTGAGCTGATTTGAGGTCAAATGAGAAAGATGGATTACAATGTAGAAGGAAGTAAGCTGGTTTCTTGTTTTACTAGTAATGACTTACGACTTAGGATAAAAAAATTTTGGTATTATTTATGTTTTCTCTGGATATTTGTTGTTTACTCTTAAGACTTTTTATTACTGATTTTGATTACTTTTTAATGAATGTGAGCGAAGTATGGCATTGGAAAAATAATGATGAAAGTAGGTTGAATGCTGTCGAAATGCGATCCCTCAGGCGAATGTGTGGTAAAACGATGTATGATAGGTGCACAAATGTCGAGATCCGTGAAGTGTGTAAGGCTGAGACGTGCATTATTGACAGAATCAAGAAAGGGGTGCTGCGTTGGTTTGGACATGTAGAGCGAATGGACAGCGAAAGAACGGCTAAAAGGATCTACGATGCAAATGTCGATGGATGCAGAAAACGATGAAGACCGAGAAAGACATGGCACGATCAAGTCCATCAAATACTTGAAGATGGACATGCTAAAAGTCGGCGTGCGTGCATGAGAAGATGTATGAATGTAGAGGAAGCGAGGTCTGTATGCCAAGATAGTGTTATGGCGTTCTATTCTCTCTGCCTACTTTTACGGGGAAACGTCGTGATGGTTTGTTGTTGTTGTTGTTGTTACTTTTTTATATTATTACAAAATACATAATTTACTGCCTTAGAACGGGGAAGCTATCCCTAGTTAGGCAGTTTAGATGAACCAACAGCAAAAATAAAATATATATATGTTTACTTTTACTACTTAATTAATTTGTTGAATAAATAATTAAGTAGTAAATTGCTGTAATAAATATGTAAAAAAAAATAATAAATTGAAGTTATTTATTAAGTTACACACGAGTTTCATCCTATTATTTTGTACAGAAGGAATTTACAATAGCGAACACAGCGGAGAGCTGGTGGCCGGGCGACACGAAATGCCAAGATGAAATGTAATGTGTTCTTCCGATGCACGGCGTTTAATATCTTGTCCGGGCTGACGTTGCAGCGGACCACGCGTGAAGACCTGTCAACCTCACGGCTTTGGTGTTGCTACAACACCACGAGGCCGATTATCAGATCATTAGGTGGACTTAATACTTATATCATCATCATCAAACTCTTATCCACATTTGGTGGTCCCATAAAACCACATTTAAAAACATGTTTACCCTCCCAAAACTTTAAACATGATACGCAAACTACTAACACTACCCAAAGGACACGTTTCTCCACTCAATTATCTTTTTCAAGATTTTTACCTGAGAGTAGTCATCGGGTCGAAAGCACTCGTCCAAAATCATGGTTCTATTTAACTCTCTTTTCGCGGTGATGTGTAGCCAGTACACATTACATCTAATAACTTTAATATCTCCATAAATAATTGGTTAAGATTTTCGGTATTTTTTTATTATATATTTACGTATCAATTCAAATATGTTTAAATAAAATAAATTAATGCCGATTGGGAACAGAAAAAGCATTCTATAAAAAATCAGAGATAAATCACCAATATATGTAAATATAAGTTATTACATTAAAACAATAGAAAATTTATCATTCTCAGTCTCATTCTCGATAATACAAGTGTATTCGGGAGCGAGAGAAATAATTTCAAGCGTCACACTCGCGAACAGCAAAGTTTCTAGTACTTCTCCCAGACGCCCGTTAGCTCCCGTTAGCAGCTCCCCGACTTTCATCGGGGGCATTTCTTTTGCCCGCGCTGCGAGCATAAGCTAATGATTTTTCTTGTTTTTAGCCATAAGATGAAAAATATTATTACTTTTAATTTAACCATAAATAATTAACTTTTAAAAGACTGGTAAATAATCCCTTTGCGGGCGGTGATCTAACATCGTGTTCCCACTAGTAAAAGACGGAATATTCTAAAGTTCAGGCATTTGAAAAAAAAAACATGGAAACATACTGTTTAATAATTCTTTTTCCACAATTTAGGCAAAAAAACATATAATTTAGCCCTGTTATGGCAAAATAAATTAAAAGTTATAAATACGCCGCTCATATTACGCGTGTGCGTCCCCCATCACTGTCATCAACCAACTGAAGACTGAATCTGTTTATACAATACACCCGCCTCAGAACAGCGTCTCTGTATTCCTTGTTATAAGTTAGAAATCCAATGTAAAAATAATAATAAATACTCCCGTGATTCATTAGAAAAATACATTAAAATTTTAATTTGTTTAAAATAAAAAATTATAATTAATTTATAAAAATATATAAATTCGAATTTAATTATCACTATCTTCGTGGTCTCTTTTATACACATGTGTTATTGAATTAGCTGACATTTATTCTTTGCAGTAAGGATAAATATTTTTTGTATTAAATCCGGTGTGAAAATGTACATTTGAAAATTACAAAAAATACGAGTTCATCATTTAAAAAAGTAAAAGAGATAGATCAAGTCTTGTGTCCTATGTCGACTAGTGTAACATCACAGACACACAAGAGATTTTACATTTTACATTTTTTTACATTTTTTTTGCACCACAACAGGCAAGGAGGCCTAATTACAGTGGAGAATTACATCACAGAGCACCCAGGCTTGAGAAAAATCACATTTTATTTTTTTGTGTTCTCACCGGGAATCGAACCCGGAACCTTCCGTGCGTGAGTCAAGCGTCTTGACCACTACACCACGGAGGCCGCCTATGCAATTGATATATAAAGCAATTTCCTATGAATATAACGTTTTTCCGATTTAAAATCTTTCATTTCTTCCATGTGTAATGACAACCCAGCACCGTAACGCACGGATACTTTTGGGACATTTAAATAAATTAGTTTTGTCACCATGTCGCCAGCTTTACTAAGCCGAGTTAAATATTTTCGCCTAAAACATCTATATTTGGTTTCCAACAGATGACAAGTCTGGAGAGTCTCGTCTCTCGTTCTTGTCAGTCGAGGCTCGTCAAGACGCGGCTTGTGGAGACTTTGGAGTTGGAGAGAAGCCAAACTCTCGGGACACAGTCATACTTAGACCATGCTAAGTCTTGTATCTCCGTCCCAGATCTGAACAAGGAACACTAGAGCTTTGCTTTGTCACTGCACACTAGTGAAGTCCATGACCAACCGAATGGAATAACCAAATAAATAATTATACTTATTTAAATAACAGGTAAAACGTTTAAACTCCTACGACTATCATGCCATTTCCCCGTTAGGGTAGACAAAGAGAATGGACCACCACACACGTTTATTCTGGCATATATTTTTAGCTTCTTTCACATTCATACATCTTGTCATACATGCCTTTCGGTTTTGTCTGCTTTTGACATGACCAGACTCATGATTTTGGTTAATCTGATCATGCCACGTCTTTTTTGGTCGTCTTCGTCTCACGTTACTGTTCATTTTTGCCATATATACTTGTTTTACCATTTTTATGTCGTCCATTTGTTCTACATGACAAAACTATTCCAGAGACCCTTTCTTAATCTTATCAATTGTACTTAACTCAGATTTACACTTTCGCCTGATTTGCAAGTAATTGATTAAAGTGTTTAGTGAATGGTTATACGTTTCTGTTTTTTCTCCGAATAAAAATATACAAAAGTTCGGTTGACAAAATGACTGAGTTAAGTATCGAAACTGATTTTCGCACCACTACTATGGAACAAACACGATAGTGACAGCGTCACAGATTACGTCAGGCTACGTTTGTCGCGCTACGCACTGTCACTGTGATCCCGACACGTTTCTATCTCCAAACATAAATCTATATTTTTGGTTTTCTATTAGCTTGTTTTAACAAAAACTTGATGAAAACGTGATGAGGAATTTCTCAATATTCGACATAAAAAATAAACGAAAAAGAAAAGCATGAGAAAATACCCAGTGAACAGAGTTGGGATTCTATGTTAATTAAAGTGATAAATAAATAAGCAATTTCAATAAAAAATTTGAAATCTTATACTTTGAGTCACGTTATACAGGCTTTGATAAGAACTTAGCACTAAATATGTAATCCAATTAAGAAAATTGAATTTTAGAATTTGAAAATTATAATACGAAAAACCTAAATTTAAAATGCGCAACTTCGTAAATTTATGAATAATAAATACGAAATCGTCAGAAACGTGTGGTTTAAATTTATCCTTTGTAAATATTGTTTTTGGTAAGTGAGTATATACATTTTCTTGGTTACTGCTAAAAAGGGTAATTGTGTTTTTTTTAATATTAAATGAAGATGGTCATGGCAATGGACATCCAAACGTCGGGAAAAGGAATGAGAAAAACGTACGAAAAGATACGCTGCTATATAAAAAATATGGATGATGATGATAAATAGTAGTAATGATTTCAGTAGCAAAATTGTAATAAACTTAAAACTTTTAACACACTTTGTGAAAAGCAGAAATCAGTCGGTAAACGATTATTTATTATTTATTCCATTTGCTGCCGTCTGACTAATTGTAGGGCCCTACCTCCTCCGGGCGCCTCCGGGCACGTCCACCCATTAATCAAGAGCCCTTATCACTCTCATCAAAGATGGCGCACTTCCGATCATGCTAAATAGTCTCCAACTCAATTCTGTTCGTTTATTGGTAGCCTGGTGGCGCTATTCATCACAAGGTAGATCTAGAGACGAACCAGAAATTTGTAAATTAATAAATAAAGCTTCTTATTCCCAAACTCATAACGAGGTCGCAAGACTCAATTGAAAATTAGATAATTAATCTTTAGCATCAGGTACCAATGTTTTTTTACAAACCAAATATCATAATCATCAGCATCAAAGCTTTTTCAGCATCCGGTGGTGTAAAGGTCACTGAATTTTTAAATCAAATCATACGCAGCGTATCTTAATGATCTGTTTCAGCAAGGTAACATGTTTCAGGTAATCAGTTTACAGTACAGTTTTTTAAAACCACATTTTAAAGAATATATTTCATGTCCACCTACACGGGAATCGAACCCGGAACCTCAAGCTTCATTGCCACGCCAAAAACAAACAATCACGCAAACCACTACACTTCGAGGTACACTCAATTTCCTTTTTTAGGATTTTTACCCGAGAGGAGCCATCGAATAAAAAAAAACTGGTCCAGGAATCAGGTTTTATATATTTTTTTACACACAAACCTGTATTTGACAAAAAATCACTACTTCACATTTTATTTTAGCATATGTTTTTTTATATCTGACTAAAGAGCAGTAGCTTAACAAAAAATACACTAGAAAAAAGTTTTAAGTTAAGCCAACTGTAGCGTTTTCATCAAAACAAGGCAAAATATGAACTTTTTGTGTAATATTTTTATTTTTACTTTTTTAAAATTAAATTATTTTTCCCCTCTCCTCCTGCATTCATTAGTGTGAAATCTTTAATAAGTCTTACTTTTTTAAATTGTTCTTTTATACCTTGTTTTATATAAAGACTGTATGATTTCATTAATAAATAAATAAATATATAAAATAAATTGTAAACTCTTACTTTTTTATTTCATCCATTTTGAATATTTTTACGAAAACACAAATACATAATTATTATTACAATTAAAATATTTCGGAATAAATGGCCCTAAAAGAAAAGGAATATTGGGTGCAATGATAATTTATTTACAACCGGAGCTCTGTATTTCGAGACAATTCATTTAAAAATCGTTTACCCATCGTAATACATAGTAAATAAAGGTACAAAGCGGTGTTTCTGTTTATATTTACACAGAAACCGATAGAGATTAAAACAATACTTGAAATAGAGGTTTTACCGCTTGGCGACTAGTTGCCCAGGGCGCGCGATAAAACATACCATTAGTTCAGAGCAAACCCACCGGCCGAGCCGGCCCTGTCATATTTATCTTTACACGCGCGCGCATTTTTTACTTCCTATTGTAAACATATTTTACTGGGAAAAAAGCAACCCCAGTTTACACACAACAAACTAATTTGAACTAGGCACATTAATTTTTGTCCAAATAACGGGGTAAACATTAATATGTTTTTTTAAACTACGTTCGTTTGATTGGAGCGGCAGGAGTGAAAGGGTTGAATTTATTAGCGTAGGCACGAGCATACCAACATTTGGAGAAGGCAATTAATGAAAGATATATTTATGATATGATTAATTAAAACTAAGGTTAATATTAAAATATTGTTATCAACAATTCGCCATTCTATTAAGCTCTATTTTCGTCAAGGGCATTTAGAAAATAAGTTTTATAATTAGTACATACGTTACCCACAAAGATTATTAAAAGTAGTCTAATATAAAAACATTATACGTACGTAAGACGTAACTGAAAACTGTGATCACGATTAAATTCATAATTTATTACAATATTGGAGATTGTCCAAATGTTTGCAGACAAAAGCCAATGAAAGATCATTAGCCCTGTAAATGCCTAGACTTCCATATTCCCTTATTTAAGGTATTCTCCATCCCTGTTGCAATTTGTTAATCATAATTTATTGTTAGGGTTACGACAGAGTTCGCAATATATTTATTCCTCAAATTGGGTAGATGTAAACGAAATAATATACTGTTCTTGACATGAACTGTTCATTTTACATTTCAGGTAAATTTTGAAGCAGTGTTTTTGAGGGGATTTGCATTATTATTGTCTAAAAATCAAGAAGGGTTGATTTATGCATACATAGGCTGTAACATTGAAATGCACTTCTTCAAAAAAAAATCATAGTTTTTAAAATCATTATCATAATTTTCCTATCTATAGTGCATAAGGCACTGTACGGTATATAAAAAGGAAAATTGATCATTTAATACAAGAAGGAAATGCAAAATTAAAAGGCGAACAGTCTTACGCTTAAGGTTCCAGTTCAGTAAAAATTAAGTATTGCAGAGTAAAACTATTTTATGAAACAATATTAAATCATTTCAGAAATTGAACCCGCAACCTCAAGCAAGGTAGATAAACGCGAAAACCACTAAAGTATAAGGTAGAATATTGTTGCGCTAATGGGCCAAAAACACACGTAAAGAATTATGATTTTATTTCAAATACCGGACTTTATTTTTCATCCACCTGGACAAAACCAAAAACCATAAAAGTCATCTGAATATATCTTCTAAAAGCCACATGTTATTTTCGCTATATAAAAATGTTATTTGGTAGTTAACAAATCACACACGGTGATTATTTGAACTCGGCGATAAGTGTACCAAAACTAACTGGGTAGAATGAAAGTATGTAGGTCTATTTACATGTAATAAATCTCTCCTTTCCTCCACAGGCTGTTGTATCCTTCGGAATTGCATTGGACCTCCCATTCCGAGCCCGCATCAATCTCCATATTCCGTTACAACGCCCATAGCCGGGGATTGACCCAAGGGGATCCAACTTAGAACATTCATAGCTCGATTTGCTAGGCTATAAATATAAGCAAACACCCTTTACATCACGCGATAAAACGATGCATTATTGAAATCATAATAACTTTATATTCAAGTAAAAAAAATATTTTTAAATAAACGAAACAACGAAATTGGTTGAATAAAAGATTAAAAATAGAATAATACGTAAACCATACGTCGTCAAACATTTTTGATATTTTAACATCAACAAAAAAAATAAAAAAATTGGCTAGTAATAATAGTTATGTAGGTGTAATAGAACCAACACCCCAGACGAGTGTTTTCAGCTCTATACTCTAAGGCAAAAATACCGAAAAAGGTAATCGAGTTCAGACAAGATCGCCACGAAGTGTCACGAAGAAGTCCTAGGTTTGATTTTTTGCAAGGTGAACGTGAAACATTGGTATAATATGTGGTTCTACATTGCAATAGTTCATAATTCCTGGATTGGCACCTGAGGCCTTGGACATTTCTTCCTTTTATGTGTAGTGAAACTGTTTTCGTATAAATAATGATTATATGGAATTTCGACATACCTACCCCAAAGTTTCGTTGTACGGGATGAGCGTGTGCCATAAAAGCCATAAATGGAAAATTTCACTTGCATATTTATGTGGAGTTTATTATTACCTTAATTAACTTAAACAAAAGAAAAATACAAAAACATGGATGCCAAAAATAGTAGCTGAACCTAACTGTGATATATGAATTTAATTTACGCTAAATGTTGAAAGTCGTTAACAATGCCGTGCTAAACAACCGAAATCAGCGCCGGGAAAAAACTCTGAATTTAGTTTTTCAGTTGTTGGGGACGTGTTTTGTTGCTGCGTTGGCAGGCCTGGCACCTGGTGTTGCAAGATACAAGTGTGCGATACATGTAATAAAAAATATGAAATGAGCTGCGATTGCAGTAGCAATGCGATATGCATCACTGAGCGGGTAGAGAATCAATGATAAAAAGGTGATTTAAAATAAAAAAAAACTAATATTAGTAAAAATTAGTATATAACCACTACCCGTCTCTTCGTACGGGTAGGTCTTGAAACCGGTGGACTAAAAAAGTCCGTAACGTGTTATATACTTATATTTACTAACATTAGTCTAAATGTTTGACCACAAAGTAAATGATTAAAGCATAAATAAAAAAGTATTTATTTGAAAAAGCAATAATACAAGAAACATTTTCAAATAGTAAAATAAAAAAACGAAAAAACAAATAACATACCCATACTCGATTGAAATGAGCCCTTATTATTTGTACTGTCATTTTTATTAAAACATATTACCTTAGGCATTATGCATATGTTTGAGTGTTTTTAATGATTAAACAAAACGTTTTTTTAGATTAAAAGCATTTGACTTGCATGGCCTTGAGGTTTGTTTGTAAATTAAAATAGAGTATAACGCATATTAATTAAGCGAATAAATTATAATAACAGTTTTTAAAATGCGTCCATTTATTAATTATCCCAACAATAAATATTTATTATTTCCGATTGAAAGCGAGTCGTAAAAACGGCAATAAAATTAATAGTCAATGGTGTTGTTAAGACGATCTCAAACAAAAGAAGCCTTTATTTTCGTATAAGAGTAGATTTATGTGAGATGATCTGTGTTTGGTGATACCAATAAAGGGACATTATAGGCGTGAAAAAGGTAAGTCGTTAAGTTGAAAGAACCATAAAAAGTTGTGGGTTACCAAAATACTGAAGGGAGGATTGCCCAGATAACTAAACTCAAATGAAATGATGGGAGTTTATCAGACATATTGTCTCTAAGCGCTGTTGGAACTGACATCAATTTACACAATATGTAAACTAACGTCAAACAGATAAAAATATAAATGAATTAGAAAGGAAAATTAATAACTTCCAGAATAGTTTAAGAAGCATTGTAAAACTCAGATTTATAAATAAGAAATAATAATCATCATCATTTAACCCTTTTCCGAACCCGATGGTGCATAGGGCACTGTATTATTAAATCAAATGGGGCGTATTCCTTACGTGAGCTTCAAATACATAATTTTCCCTTCTGGAACATTTTTTCTGTATCGGTAAATACAAAGGTCTATCTTCAATACATTGTAAGACAGTTTTTCTCTTTCTCATGCTGCTTGGTCAAAGATTCTACAAAGATTTCAATTTCAGCTTCAATTTTTATTTCATGAATAATATGTACATTATAAACTGAAATTTAAGACGTACGGTTCATAATTTTACACATACGGTATTCGACCGAACGCCGAATACCACATCATGAAAAAAAAAACGCACGAGTTACTATTCACTATAAAAATGTTTCTATTTTATTTACATTTTTTTAGTATAATACTTAAAATCTATCAGTGGTAAGTTGTGATCATAGAATAGTCCAGAAACCGCATACGCCCATCAAACAGAAGGCGCCTAAACTACTCATAAATGAGTAGTTTTACGTTTCGACCCATTAGTTTCTTTGCAGACGTCGCTCAGTACGCAACTCCTGATTTGAATTCAACCATGCCGTGTTGTGTCCTTTTAATGGTTAGAAATACTGCTAGTATCTTAAAGACACAGGATGGTATCACATGTCATGTGTAATTAGCAAACGAATGTTTAAGTAGAAAATGCATTACTTAAAAAATGTTTTTTTTATTTGTCAGATTGTCGAAGAAACAAAATGAGCATTTCGTTAGTGTTGCCAGGGTGGTAATTTTTTTTACCCTACTATGCTCATCTTATGAAAGAACTAATGAAAACTAGATCTCGGATTAAACAACGCCGTGGGAGACATTTAAATGACATTATCTTTAAATACCAAACATTATTTAACATGAAATAAAAATATTCGTTTTATGTAAAATAAAATTTGTTTTATATTTTAAGTTCATAGTTCATTAATCCAATTACTCTTATTTAATGACCCATTACTCTTTTACTATGTAGTGCCAATCAATGTTTCCGCGTACACAATAAAATTTTTGAGAAATAAACAGATCGCTTTTTTTTACCTTACATTTGTGTTATGATTATTTTTTTCCCATCAAGCAACATTACGCGGCGACATCACGAATGCACGCGGCAAAAGTAGGGCATAGTGGGGGGATTATTGGACACAGTCCGATGTATTCAAATATGATTCTACGCTCCTTCTGGACTATTCTTAATTCTATGGTTGTGATGAAAACATATTTTTTAGCATTTGATGGTAGCAAACGATTGCGCTTTTCCTCGTAAATAATACTTCGCGACATGCGAGATATTGTTGTTACCAAGCCAGTTTATTATCTTCACAACAAATTGAATAATACTCTACGAATAATTACTAATAAGGACTGTAAGTAAAACAATGTGATGTAATAATAAGAAAATAACGCGTGTCGTGAAACAATCTACTTGCAAACGAAACTAATACGCCCGCACCGTCAACCCCGGACGCACCGCAATGAGACAGGTCGTAACTTGTCACGCGCGAAATACACACATCTTTTGCTGAACGGTCGCCGAATATTCGGCGCTTCGGCCGAGAGTGTGTCTAAATATTCAGTGTTCGGTCAAATCATTATTCGTGGCATTATTATTATTATTGAAAACTCATACAGCGCCATTTTGGTAATATAATACCTTAAATTTTTTAGATATATTAATATTTTAGTTCTTATGATTTACTTAAATATTTGGTTGTAAAATGTTCAACGAGTTGTAAATAATTCGGTATTAGGAAATGCGAATCAACTTAGAGTAGAGTGGGATTTGAACCACGGACCTTTGAACCGTGAGTCCGAGACTCTAGCCACGGGACCACAACTCGATTTTGTTATGACATGCTACAGATTTATTCAAATGACTTAGAGAACAAGTGGGTTCTCAGTTTTTTCCAAAACATCACTTCATCTCACAGCCTCGCACCTCTGCTGGAAGAGCATTCCATGCCATAGTTAATGACTTTTTCTCTCACAGTAGACGTAGTTGATCTAAGCGTAAGACTAATCATCTGGAATACATAATTTCCGAAGTAGTAGAGTGATATGACTGTACTTAGAGATTCCGAAAATAAGTCTTGCTGCGGCATTCAATACATACTGTAGGCGAGTCATTTTGTTTATTGGTAGACCATCTTTAGTACAAACGAGTATGAATGATATAACAACATATATGGAGAACATATTAGAATAGGGAATGTAGCATGTCATTGACTGGTTTAAGTGGCCACTTTACACAGTGTGTAACATTCACCATTCTTCCTATATTTGAGCATGTATATTCCTTCAACTCTTCCATATTTTAATGTTTGTGAAGTTAAAGAGCTGAAACCTTTATTGACGTAGGTGAGGTTCATCCGATTAAATTATTTCACCCACATGCTAGGCAACGCCTGAAAATATTTTTTATTTTTTATGCTTCTCCTTGAACCAGGCGAACTTATCAACAATGTATTGAGTTTGTCTAAATTTTTGTTGATAAGAACTGCATTCAATCCTTTAGGGAACTGTTAAATTTGACGCATTACAACAGAGATGGAGAACATTTTAGAGAGGGGAATATAGAAGTCTAGGCATCATTCGGGCTTATTGTCTTCCATAATAAAAATAATAATAATAATTGGGTGATTTATATAGCTCCATTTTTGTGAAAAATCACCTCAAGCGCACTTTACAAATGTATAAATGAACTTACATTCTAACTAAGCTAAAGTGACAAATTGTATTTTCTCATTTGAGGGTATAATAATCTAAAGAAGTGAGATCTTAGTTGGGATCTGAACTGACTGGGATGATTCGTAGGTTTTAAGGCAAAAGATTCCAGGCAGAGAGACCGGCAACGGCAAAAGCACGATCTCACAAATCTAGTGTCGCCAAATCGATTTCGGTATACCGCATCGCGTAAAAAAAAGATAAAAAAATAATAAACTTAACTAAATTTATGTGACAAAGAAGAGACCATTAGTGAGGAGTTTTGCTGCTATTTTTAAGAGGAACCAAAAATCTATAGTTCATCCCAACTCCTTTCCTATTTATTCCAATTTTGCGCTGTGACAAAAATAAATTTATATACCTACTGTCGAGAACCAGCTTACGCATTGCCAGTACCTGAATGACTAAAATAGTTCAATTTGGATAATTTTTATGTATGATATTTAAAAACAAATACCAATGAATGGAGTTAGAATATGTAAATACGAGTACATAGCGGATATTCTAGTGTTTAGTTTAGGATACATCGTTTTACGATCGTGGGTAAAAACGATGAAGGGTATACTATTCATAAGAGCAAAGCGGGTGGTCTATACCTGAGACAGAAAAACCACTAAAAAAATCAATCCTAGACACACTACAGGACGGGTATAATTCTAACAATCGATAATGCATATTTACGAACATTATGTCCTATGCGGCATAGGCATAGGGCGCGGGTTGAATTTTAAAATTTATGATTTGAAAATTTGAATTTCTAAAGGCGCGGACGTACCGACATGGGATAAGTGTATTATTTCATTTTATGGTTTACATGACAATGCTTATCCGGTGTTGGTTATTTAAAATTGTAATAATATTTTTCACTTGAATTAAAATTTTGAAATATCGTAAAATGATACCTTGATTGAATTTCTAGTCAAACGTTTTCGCAGTTACTGCTGTAGGTACTTAGTTACTTACCTATTTACAATGAGCCACCAATGTACAATTTACATTTTGTACAAAAAGTAAAATTTAAATTTAAAAAAAAATAACAATGACAAAATAGTATATCCCAACTAGAAACCACAGACAAAACTCACCCTTTCATACCGATAAACATAGAAGTAACGATGGTTTTCATTCCTATATGCCCAGAATTCTTAGATTTGCCAACAAACATACCAGTCTTGGTTTATATGATAACAAGTTGTCTTCTTTCAAACGATCACTGAATCAAATTCAATTATAAACACCTTTCTTCCGCTTCCACTCCCACCAAATCTACTATATACCATAGTGTTTTTCTACTTTCCTTTTTAATAATTTGCTTTGCATAAATGTGTCCTTAAAAACGCATATTGGAAGTTTATTTAAATAAATAAATAAAACAATTTTTAGAAATATTTATAAGGTACATATTAAAAAAAATACTGCGTTCTCTATACTAACAACTTTCTAAAGTAAAGATTAATGTTTTTTAAAAATATTAATAAACTGATTTCATCGTTCTTTTCACGAGTTTGGGAGTTTGTATACAGTTCTCATATTTATTTGAAATTTTCAATCTTTCTCACGACCAGTATTACAGTTACACGGACGGTAGCAGGAACTGTAATTACATTTAAAAAACAAACCGTCACGCCGTTTTCTCTTAAGGGTAAGCAGAGTAAATATAACACCATATAACTCTGTTACTACATCATACTACTCATACATCGTCTCATGTTTGTACGTCGATTATACCGACCTATGACAAGAGGTCTTTGAGTATTTGTTGGATTTGGTGTTGCTATGTCTTTCTGGATGTTCCTCGTTTTCTGTGACTATTCACGAGAACAATCCCGTTAAAAAAATCAATATTTATCGTGGTATCGAATACAATTGAAAGGTGCAGGATATAAAGGATGAATGTCAAAATATCAAGTTTTGAGATAATTTTTTATTTAATTTTCAGACATCTTGGACAGTTAAATATCCTGCACTGTTTTATATAATCCATTCTTTTTCATTAATATTAAATTACCCCTTTATTTCCGGTATTCAACTGACATGCACTATTTGTCCATTATATGTATTTTTTTTCTTGTTCAATTATCTTTTTAATTGAATTATTTTACTAATCATAAATGTAGATCATTTAAACTGCCGTCAAATGTCATTATAAGTTTTAAACACGTAAAAATTTATACCTATCTTTGATAAAATATGTTGTACCTTTCAATTGTTATTATTACAGTGGTTTTCAATTCGTATATAAAAAATAAAATAAAATTTCACGGGAACGCTAGATTATTTGCAAAATAGAAGTCCTAGCGCCAGCGGTGAGCGGCAATCTCAAAAATTAAAAGGGCTCGTATGGACGACAATAGACACGATTACATCTCCCTCTGGGTACATTGGATGAGACGGGAAAGAATGGGAAGAGATTACGTAAGAATGGGAAGAAAATGGACACAGATCGTGACCGGGGTGCAGCGGAGAGCAGACTGATCTTAAGACCTCCGAATCACCCCTTTTATACGTCCGATCTGGCCGGTTGCGACTCACAACGTGGCACAAAGGTAAAGTTTTATGATGCATATTTGCCACTAGTTTTGAAACCTGAGAAAAAAAAGATTGTCTGTAAGATTGCCTGACTTAGAGCTTAATACAAAATGTTCACGATAAAACAAAAGATAACACTGTGAGCATCATTTAATGTATGAATAAAATCATTTTGAAAATTATAAAGTTAAAATTGAATCTTAATTGATATTTTTAAATTATGAAAAATATTTTCAAATTATCTAGTGTTGCAATAAAAAAATCAGTGTTAAGTATGTATACGATTGGGTTTAAACATCTTCAAAACCTACCTACAATATACTTTAGTCAATATTCCGTTAAATTCAAACAAATTAATTTGATGGTTGGATATGATTGCCTTTCCAAGATACCCTTTTAATGTATACAGCCAACAATAGTATTTGAGAATTAATCAATATTGTATAAAATTAAATAAGTATAATTGAATACTTATTGAGAATTATTTCGAAAACAAAAAGAAACACACATTTCCTTTATAATAGAAACGAAGTTTTCATTCAGTTCAGATAAAAGAAAGTAACGAGAGTTAATAACATTAACAATAACATTGTGTTGTGATGCAAATGAGATTGCATTTCCAAGTACTGCAATAGTGGGAAGTAGAATAATATTAATATGTTCTTCGATGTTATCGATTAATCTTCCTTGAATTAAGAATATGGTAACAGGAAGGATATTACAACATTCCATATCCTTTAAGATACCTGTTGTAACATGCATTGAATACTCATTTAAATACGCATTTAAATGAAACAATAAATTGATTTCTAGACAAAACTTCTTAATCAATCTCTTGGATGTGCATTTTTTTAACTGCATTGATACAATGTATAACAATTATTTATTACATGAAGAGTTTTGCAATCAAAATATGAGTTTAAGTTTAAGATTAGTTAAATATTGTAATTAAAAAGACTGGTAAAGAGAAAAGAAAGAAGAAATAATAGAAACTTTTTAACAATTCACTTTTTAATGACCTAGAAAATATAAAAAAACATATACGTACTTACAAAACACTTTAATATAACAGTTTTTATAGCCTGTGTGACGAGTGATATG
Source organism: Micrasema longulum (assembly GCF_059751315.1). Lineage (NCBI taxonomy): Eukaryota > Metazoa > Arthropoda > Insecta > Trichoptera > Brachycentridae > Micrasema > Micrasema longulum. The sequence continues at coordinate 88,070 of NW_028279496.1, read as the reverse complement.
TGATGTTTTTTTATCGACTTTTTATTAAAACTATTGTGTTATAATATATTATACCCACCATCAAAGATGTTACTACATTATCTCTGTTTAAATCAAGTCTGAAGAAACATCTCCTTTCTCTTCCTTAATCTCTCCTCCTTTCCTTTTTCCTCTTTCCGCTTTTTTCCTTTTTCCCATTGAGTAATAGTTTTGATTTAAGGTAATTTATAAACAAATACGTTTATTTCTATTTTTATATATTTTCCACTTTTTAATTTTTTTTTTTTTTTCTATTGAATATGTTCTGTAACTTGAATTATAAAAATAAAACTTTTATTTTATTGGTTGGTTGGAAGAAATTGCCATTTGGCAATAAGCCCGCCAATGTACAAATAACATTATGTACAAAAGTTAAATAAATAAATAAATATCGCCTCATACCAGCACTTTTGCTGATTATGAGTATTTCGTACATTGTTCGTTATATGACAGGAGCATAAAAATAAAAGTTGCTCTTAGAAGATTTAATAAATAGCAAATGTTGACTTTTGGTGACATGGTGAAAAAAAATTGATTGCAACAGAGATGAGAATCACTTATATCATTAAGTATTTAAAAAAACCAACATGGTAAGCTATAACAAAATGAAAAATTTACATTACTTTACCATCTGATATGCTTAAACACTGGTTATGAGATACAATACAAACAGTGTAAGAACCCTTACAACGTTAAACCAGTCGATCTAAAACTTTACGGACAAAATTGTGTTTATAACATTTAGAAAAAAAATTGAATGTGATAATTGAAACTTTAAAAAATAACAAAGAATAATCAATTTGGCAGAAAACATAGAGTTTAATACCATAAAAGTCCATAGTGTCCCAACAAGACGAAACGCGTCACGTCATACAATCTTGTATATTTAAAAAAAAAGGACAAGTTAATCCAAAAACAGAATTTTATTTTGGAGACCCTACCACTACCTAAATTCAACTCATAAAGGTAATTACTCGTATGAAACGTTTAAAAAACATGAATAAATACTTCATGGTAGCTTAAACTAAAATTTAAAAAAACTAATGCTGATTTTTTTTAAGTGAAAGCCTTTTTTGCATCTTAAACGACCAAAATACTAAATTACAATGCGTACAGTAAAAAACACCCATGTTGCCAAAACACTCTTAATTATTGTAATATCAAAAGTTAAATATGTGAGCCAAGTCTTAATTATTACAGCACGTTATTCGGAATAATTCAAGTAATTAAATTATTTTTTTGATTCAATTATTTTTTTTCTTTTTCTTTTCCCCATCTGCTCCTGAGTGGAGCATGTGAATATCACCAGTTGCCTCCAGGAGACCCTGTCGCCAGCCCGCACTCTCGCCTTCTCCCACGTCAATCCAGTTCTCCTTAATTTCGCCGAATGAAGTCGAAATATCGTCATCGACGGCCTTCCAGAACGGCGTGAGCCTGCAGGTTTAAAAAACAGGCAACTTAGGTGTAGGTTATCTTGAGGCATGCGTAGCACGTGTCCAAGGCAAGTTCATCACCGCATCCTCAAGACGCTCGTTGAAGAAAGCTGCTGCGTCGGTTTTCGGACTTCAATATTTGTTATAAAATCAAATCACCTTATGCCTAATATTTTCCTCAAGCACATTAAAACTCTCAAAACACAGAAGTTTGGTGTTTTGTGTATATAAGCGTGTGCATCATTAAAATGCAAGTAGGAGCGTATCGCAGCCAGACAGAATGAGTCTTCATTTATTTTTAAATGAATAAGGGGCATGTAAAACATATCAATACATGAAAAAAAATATAAATAATTTGAACAAGAACGATAGAGGAAAGAATTTTGTGCATAGTTACATAGCTACAGACTGGCAGATGGAATAAATATTTATTTCTTGTGACGTGAATGGGGATATTAAAATTATTTTTGGAGAGTCGGTTTAAAGTCTACTTTATTATTATTTTTACTTATGTTTTCATAGTGTTCATTACGTTTTATTTATTAATTACAAATTAAATTTACTAACACATTCACCAACTTAATATGGCTTTTTAAGCTGTCAAGTTAAGCCATAAAAAATAACAACAATATTCGAAACACGAACATTGAGATTTTCTATGTTTAAAAGTTTAAAAACGTTGTTACTTTGTGTAAAATATTAAATTTAAATTAATGTACTGACCGGTAAGATCAAAAATACTTCTTTTTCAAACCTTCACAATGAAACAACCGTATTTGGAAACCAAATTAAATTAATTTATGGTTATTCATTATAATAAATTCTTATTTTCACTGACGGCAACGTTAGACGAGGACGACCAAGGAAGACGTGGCATGATCAGATAAACCGAAATCTTAAGTCTGGTCATGTCAAAAGCAGACAGAACCAAAGGGCATGTATGACAAGATGTGTGAATGCCAGGATAGACGTGTGTGGCGGTCCATTCTCTCTGCCTACCCCTGCGGAGAAATGGCGTGATAGTTCACTTATAGTTTTTTGTATATTTGTGATTTTTTGCCGTACTCGCATCTAATATAAAGTTTGTATTTATAAAACTATCAGTGAAAATAAGAACTTATTATAATGAATAACCACAAATTAATCGGGTTGTGGTCCTGTGGCTAGTGTCTCGGACTCACGGACCAAAGGTCTGCGGTTCGAATCGCGCTTCAACCCAACTTGATTCGATTTCCTAATAGTGAGTTATTTACAACTCGTTGGAAATGGCCCTCAAAATAAAACTTTTGGGTAAATTATAAGAACGCAAATATTTCTTAAAAAAAAAAAAAAGTTAGTGCTTCAAATATGAAATTAATTTAATTAAGAGATATTTCAGAAAATAAATACGTAGTTTAATTTTTGTTATTCCTCTTAATTATTCATGGTAATAAGGTTAAATCAGCACTGTTAGAAACATTATGCTTGGTTTTGCTAGTCAAAAGTTCTCGCATGTAAAATGTTGTACGAGTATGTATGTAAATTCGGATCGACAGCATTTTCTTACGTCTCAATTTCCCTCTTATATTTAAAACGTGTTTTATAAGTACGTTGAAACTTCAGCAGATGTTTGGTATCAAAGGCATATTAATATTCCAGCTAAGCCTTATTTTCTTACCGTACACTAAGGCAAAACTCACCGCGAGTCTTGTTATTTCTTTCTAAAAACATTTTTATTATTTTTCAAGATTTTAAAGGTACTTTTTAAAGGCAATCTCAAAAGTGTTTTACAGAAAAGACATCGTTAAATGCTTTAAAGATGTCATTGATCTTACTTGTTTTCACAGCTTTTAAACTGAAAGATAACAATGACACTGAGTTTTTTACCATTTTAATCGTTTTAAAAATTCGACACAAAATAATTAAACCTCAACACGTTGAACATTTACAGTTCATTCAATAATATGTTGGTACAATAAAATTTTTAGTTTTACTTAAAAGTTCAGCCGTAAAAAAAATGTAGATGTTTTTAAGTTTGAACATTTACAAAATGTTATTTGCGTTAAAATGATCAAACCGAGTATAATACTTTTGTCAAAATATTTGTTTACATATTTACATTACACCGCGTTCTAATAACCTTATATTCTTGTGTTAGTGCCTGTCGGTGAACCAAGTAAATATTTAAATTTCGTTTGTGTTAGTAGGCACATTAGAATAATTCATAAGAAAACTTACTGTTACGCACACACAAAGCAGAGAGTATTCATGATTTTAATGCATTGTACTTTCGATGGAAGATTCGTGCTATTACAATGAATCTTGGTTTTAGATATTTTAAATTTTGGTCTATGATTTTTGGTTTATTACTGATATTTTAATAACAAAAGCCAAATAAAATAGAAGCAATTAACGCATCAATATCATTCCCTATCCGCACCTAATGGTGCATAGGGAACTGCATTGGTAAACCAATCGCATGGTATCTTGATCATTTTTGTTACATGAAGGTAAGATTCTTACGTATCACAGTCTTACGCTTCAGGTACCAGTCCAGGGACTATGAAGCACTATTTATACAGTTTACCAAAAAAAAAAAAATTAAAAACGAAAACACCAACTGTCAAACCATTTCTAAAATTATTATTTTTTTACGATACATTTACATTTTATTAATTTTTTATTACATATTTGACTTTGATTTTTATTTGTGCGTCGTATCTTACTATGTTTTTTTAAAACATGTTTTGTGCTATGCACAAATGTATATTTGTTTACTTTGTCATTAACTATGTATTTTGTTTTTACTACGGATTTCATTGGATTTTAAATATGTTTTAACTTTGTTTTTGACTAGGGATTTTATTTTTAATACGTATTTTACAAGGTTTTTTTAAAATGTATTTTTTGCTTTGTTTTTTTGCCATGTATTTTACTATGTTTTTAACGACGCTTTATACCTTTATTTATTGTTTTCATGTATTTGTTACTATTTTTTATATTTATATTTTTGACTAGCTTAGAACGGGATAAATAACTCTCGGCGGCCTCCGTGGTGTAGTGGTCAAGACGCTTGACTCCCGCACGGAAGGTTCCAGGTTCGATTCCCGGTGAGAACAAAAAAATTAAAATGTGATTTTTCTCAAGCCTGGTTGTTTTGTAATGTAATTCACCACTGTAATTGGGCCTCTTGGCCTGTTGTGGTGCAAAAAAAATTTAAATGAAAATGAAAAAGAAATGAAAAAAACTCTATTTAGATAGTCAAAGCAACTGTGTATACATGTATAATTTTATATTTAGAATGCGATAATAATATATAAAATAAAATATAACATTAATGTGATAATTTCAGGTAAAACACATGCATTATTTTTTGACAAATGAATTGACAAAAATAATTAAACACATGTGCCAATCAAGATAATGTTTTAGGTATTTTGATTATGATTAATGACAAAGTTAATAGTAAAAAACAGAGTTTGATAACGCTCAGTATCGTAATTCTACATTTTTTTTCTCATTTCCTCGTCCCCCATTGTATTAGTTTCCGCTTACCATAACACGGCAGGAGACTGTTTACATTGGAAAGGCCGCAACTTTGCTCAAGGCAGGAAGGATCCAATGTTTAGAAACATCATTGACAATGATGAAATATTTTCTATCGAGGGGGTCTTAGTTTGAAATGCAAATTTTCATCAGTAAATAACAGTCATGCGACCAACTCAAAGGATAAACTGAATTTGAATTTCAAACAGCAATGCGGAAGATACAAATTTGAACAAGGTAAAATAATGATACAGATTATCTAAAAAAATAGCAAAATATTAATGCATTAGTCAAGACCATTTTTTGGTATCAATTGTAATTTTTCTTAAAATTTCACGATGCAGAATTTGCATTAAAGTAGTAATTTTTTTAAAATTATTTTTTCTCTGAGCCTAAGTTAATAACAACAGTATAAAAAGAAATATGCATTTATCAAGGTGTTTCAAATAATCTTCACCATCGTCATTCCCTTTCCGCATCAAATGGTGTATAAGGCACTGCATCGGTACCCCCAATTGCAGCGTATCTTGACCATTTTTGTTGCATGAAGTTGAGATGATAAGTTTTACGCTTCAGGTACCAGTCCCCTTTATAATAAATATTTCATCCATGTCGGGATTCAAACCCGACACCTCTTGCATGGTAGGCAAACGCGCCGACATTTACACCACGGGGCCGATTTTAAATAATTTTAAAACTTTTATCAGCACTCAATAAAGTAAGGCAGCTTCCGTGGTCTAATAGTTCAGACACTCGACTTAAGCAAGGAAGGTTCCGGGTTGGATTCCCGGTGAGAACACAAAAAAAAAAGTGATTTTTCTCAAGCTTAGGTGTTCTGTGTTTTTATTCACCACTGTAATTAGGCCCCATAGCCTGTTTTGATGCAAAAAAAAGAAAAGAACAATGGTTTTTAAAAGGATTTTGATAAAATGCTAAAAATTGTTATTCAAAAACCGTTTTCATATTCATACACACTTGCACTCACCAAGTAAAATACCTAAATATTTACAATAAAAGATAAATATTGTTTTTATTTTACAATCTGCCGTATACAATATTTATTATTTTATTTATTTATTTGACGCACTTATGCAGTCCATTCTAACGATGGTAAATACAATTTCTTATAATAAATACAGGCACTAAGAAAATAAAATACAACTCAAAAATATTAAAGCTAGGACAAAAAAAATAAAAATTACTACCTCAAGACAAGATCCAGCCTATCTTAGTGAGTTAATTTATTTACAGTTTATTTTCTTTTCTGATTTGTTTAACCGTTATACATATAAGAATTCTATGTTTCTATATAAAAATTTAAAAAACATTTCGAATATTAATAACAATATTTGAATACCTATTGATTTAAAGGCCTCATCCTGTTTTGAACATGATAACGTTTATGTAAGTTTACTGACAAGTGTTTAGCCTAAAAGGCAAATAGGGAGCTCTTCAATTGTAGCTTTTATCATGCGATAACTTATATATCAGAGATTTCAAACCGTTAAATCACGAACGTTTTGGTGCTTTCATGCGTGAAATAGTAATATTTACGTTTTTTTTGACACTCAAATATAAATAAATAAATAAAAACACTTTCAGGAATGGAGGAAGCGGCAAATCTAGGCCAAAGGGAGATATGGTCGTTAACGTCACGAAGACGATGCAACCATACTGACAGAATCAAAAGATAATTATTCACGCATGTTACACAAGTTAGCAACTTAAAATTTTTACAAAAGCATGTATCTTAGTAAGTTAGTTTTGCTTTCAATATTTCATTAAGTAAATAGTTATACAAGTATCTATAAAAAGAATAAATTGGAAAGGTAAGAAAATATCTTTATTAGTGAGTAAAACCAAAAGATTTACAATATCTTAGCACTCTATGAGATGCAAACTGATTATAAATGATAAGGCGTCGGAACAAGTTTTTTCAACAATTCTCAGTTTGCGAATAGAGATTTCGAATAGTAAAAAACTCAGTGTTGACATAAATGTGATTTAAACAAGTCAGTGATAAGTCGTTATCCTTGTAATTTTGAGACTTCCATTTTCCCTGAAATATTATGTTGGTCGTTGTAAGGTAGGTATTGTGTAATTTTTTTCATCAATGATATGTTAAAACTGTGATAGAATTGCGACGTTTTTCGAATTCGTCAGTAAATGGTTGGCGAGAAATAACTGATAAAACTTTGGAGAGCAACTCTTCCCGTAATTCATGCTTGTGGATTCTCAGTGTAATTTTTCTAGGAAAATCGTAGGTACTCGAGAGGGGTTGATTGAATTTGTTTAGCAACAGTTTTCCTTTGATAGTTGCCAATCAAAGTTTTTTCAAGTTTTCTGATTTAAGGAACACGCACGTACGCTAAACAAGATAAATAAAAAGAAAAAGCACGAACAACAGCCTTTGACCAAGTATGATAGGTAAATTACATTACTGATTGTAAATTTATTTTGTAACTTTATTTTTTGTAATAAGCAAATTAATGAATTCTAAAGTAAATAAATATTTCCAATCAATTTTTTAATTCCAGTTGAATTCTAATAAAATAAATTTAAATTTTGACAAACAAAAGACGAAATTGAATTTAAGATAAGATACAAATAATCAAGCTTACTGTATTGCGTTTTAAAATTAAAAGATTTTTATGACGAATTTAGGCATTAGTTACAACATTTCAATATTTTTACCAAAATTTTAAAATCCAAAAAAATATTGTAGAAATGAAAGGAATATTCATAAGACAAATTTTAAAAAATGACCAAAAAATCACACGTATTTTCAACAGTAATTTCTGACACATTTTAATCTACGATTTAAGCTGGGAAGATTTTTTAAATATAGTATTCTTAAAACGTAGGTGTGAAAAAATACGGATAAATAATGTATTTATTGAGGGGTTATTAATTTTCACTTCACGCTGGACAAAATTTAGTACGAAAATTTTCCTTCCTAATTTGATTTATCGGGAGCGCAGGACCATTCGGAGTATGTAAAATTTAGAATCGAATACCCAACATATTCCCATAGGACCGATCTGTTTTTCGACATTGCTCTTCGTCTGGCAGTTACAATTATTGTAAAATGTATGAACCCATTTAGAGCTGGAACATATTCGGAATCAAAATACATACGGGTTCATTAGCGCGACAGCAGTGCATGATATATTATGGCTTTGAAAAATGGCAAATTGCTTTCCGTATGATGAGGAAGATTGTAAATTTGTTAGATGAACCCAGCATTAGTCCCCAAATAATAACGGGGCGTTAGTCACCTATTATGCTCCTTAAACCCACTATGTAACGCTTATTAATCGATTATATAATTTGTTAAATCGGAGCGTACAATAAATGGCAAGTGGAATAAAAACTCAGCACTCCGATTAAAATTCAAAAATTAGTTTTAAATACAAAAGTAAAAACCATATATTTTATATTTAACACGTATAAAAATCAGATATTCACTTCTGAATAGGCCAACGATCTCTTGAAACCAAAATTAATTTATAGACTGAATTCGTAGGTTAGTACTTGCCACTATATAAATAATAATTAAATCGTAAGATTGAAAAAAAACCCATAAGTCAACACGAATAACTTGAGAACGTTTATAAAAAAACCAATTACTGACTTTTTGGTCGTTTAAAAAAGAAACTAGTTTTTCATTACGATTTCATGAAAAATATTTTAGCATTATTAAGTTATTCACATCTTAGGCGGTCGAGGGAGTTTTTATTGATATTTTTTTTTAAGTGGTTTAACTTTTGGCATTTAGTAAATGACTTACGGGGTTTCTTCATTTTTTTAATATTGCCTCAATAGATGAGATTTTTAGATGTATAACGCGTAAAGCCATAAGACATAGATTTAAATTACATTTACCGCATACTGATAAAAAACAATTTTTGTGTAATAAATGATCAAGTTATTAACGCATTTAGTGGTGCAAATTTAAAAAATGGATTAGACAAGAATGCAAAGCTGTCAACTTGTAGATTTTAAAAAATAACAGTCGTTTTTTAGAGCTTATTTTATTTGCAAAAAAATAAAATACCAGAATACATTTCATCAAATATTATTCCCGATAATATTCAATTTTTTATCGAGTTTATTTCCTATGATTTGAGATTTTTTAACGTTTATTTAAAAGCTAATGCATCTTTGCTGGTCGTTTAAAAAAGTGACCATTCGTTTCCGGTTATAACGGTTGGACATTTTTTTAAACGTGACATAAAATTGCTGTCGAATTTATCTGCATATACGAGTATGAAGGACGGATTTGAAATGTCAATGGATATTTTTTATTTTATTTGTTTGTGTATTGAAAACTAACGTTTGATTTTGCGTGAATACATTTTTGGAAAATTTCGTATTTGAAAATAATTACAAACAAACTAATAAACAGAAATTCTCCCTTGAAATTCAAACACGTGTTGTGATATTTGAGTATCTTTTTTAAAGTGAATATTGTTTAAAATTTACAAATAATCAGCACGTTAAAAAAATATGCAAAATACATATAAAACATGTCTAATACCTATACTACGAGCTTCCTCTCTTTCATACAAACAAAAACATATAAACGTTATTGCGAAAAATACAATTATATACAGTAATTTAAAACTAGAAACTAAACATAAGAAAAAAAGGTAATACAAATATGTATAATGAAAAAATACTGCGGTATTTTGGTTGATAACACGTAGAAGGAATTTATTTTTCAGTATAACTTACTTTTTAATTGATTTGTTACGTCACACCAAAATAATTTACAGCCTGATTTTCGTTAGAACACAATCATTCTGGAAACTAAACATTATAAAAAAACCGAAGATACTATTATTAGTCTTATGATAACCGAGAAGCCTAATTTAATTGCTTCTGAATCTACGTGACAGAAAAATATTTGTCGTATATTTAGAATAGTCGGGGCACCAAATAAACTATTAAGCATTTTAATATGCAAATTGAACTTGCATAATACTCGTGTTAGCGTTAAATATTGCAGTGTAAAATAAGAACTGTTTAAAAATAAATATTGCTTGTCAACCTAGACGGGCTTTATAAAAAACTAAAGGACTTCATACGTAGTTCGCTTCGAGTGTTTTAAAAGAAATAACTGATTTAGATCAAATTTGTTCATAATCAATATACAAAATGAACTTCCTTCAAAAAGTAAAACAAACATTTTTTTTCAATGACGAGTAATTGTTGTTTATTTCAAAAGCACAATAAAGGACGTTTGGTGCTTCATTTGATTAGATTTTTATCTTCCGGGGTTTTCAATAATTGCCTTGATACTTAAATTATCAATTTTTATGAACAGTGAACGTCCTGATAAGCCTGTCAGATTATGGATCTTCTTATTTTCGTACATAATAAACACTGGCGGGTATTGGCTCCGAAACAAAGGGGGGTAACTTTCCATATCCAGAAAAATAATAAGTTTATATAAACTCATTGTAAGAGCAGACGACAGAGCCAATTTTCACCCCAGATGAATTTTCTCGGATATTTTACGTCTTGTGAAAAATATTCTAAAGTAAAAGTATGCGAAGGAACGCAAATCCGATCAAAATTGAAGAAAATCGATTAAAATGTAATTTATTTCTAGAGAATCATAAAATAAAACAAGTATTCCTATTTAAAAAAATATATTTTCATTAGTATTACTTGACTATTTTGTATATTTTTTCGTTGTACGTTTGTAATGTACCAGATTAAAAATAAATAAACTAAATTACTAAATTCAACCAGTTATGAGTAAATAAGTAAAGTAATGATTAATAAAATAAATAAAACGACTTTATTTTAAACCACATTTTTTTTTCCACCGACCGGTTTCAAAGCAAACAAGCTTCTTCGTCAAGGTTTACGTAACTAATGAATTAATTCCTATTTTATTTTTATCATGTTCATTAAATACTACACGTGGACCCAATAAATCAAGACTTTTTTTCCTTACAAGGGTGGTAATTTGAAATCAATATTTTCGAAGCTAGACATGAAAGGACTAAAAGAAAAATTAAGATTCTTGTATTTATTTAAATAATAATAAAGATTTTATGTATTAAAAGAAAACGCATTTGCATGTTTGCTTATTAGTTCATTAAAAAACTAATCTGTTAATGACACGTCAAAAAATGTTTAGATTTTTTTTTTTCCAAAAGCGATATTTTACTAATTAATAAATAGCAACTTTTAAATGATACTTTCTTTTTGAAAAAACATTGTTTTATTTACAATAAGAGGTTTATAACAATATCAGTCATAAACGCGAACGATTTTTCATTGTAGGGGGTGTCTGTGAGCAGACCGCTTACAGAATTGAAATCATTTTTCAGATAATAACGTAAACGAAATTAAACGAAATGACTTTAATGGTTTTATTACAATTTATGATTTGCCTCTGGGCAAGGCAATGTTCTTCATTTAAAAGTAATTTCAATAAAATCTTCGTGACCTTCCAAAGTTAGGTCATGAAATATTACTTCGCAACCGTACAATTTATTGAAGATGATTAAACTTTATTCAAAATATTAGGCTTTCAGACCATATTACTTCGCTTGGGCTAAAGTATAGAGCAGGCAATCTGAATCTAGACATAAATTAGTTTAAAAGCCAGGAAAACGTCGGTCAAGAGGTAAGAATTACAAAATGTAATAACGATGGTTAATTAATCAATCAATTGTTTTTTAATATGAAGGTCCAAATCTTTGTAGAATTACTGGATTTAACTAGTACACGAATGATAATTTATGTGGATATATAAAGTATAAAAGAAGAATAGGCTTATTAGCCAAGAGTTGCGCCTTTTTCCGGCACTGCGTTTTCCTCCAACTTTTCCAAGAAATTTTCAAAACTTTCGTTTTCCAATTCTATTGTCTTTCTTTTTATTAAGTTTGTATAGTAAATTAATAATGCGTTGTTTTTAGATAAATTGTCTTTTATTTAGACTCCATAGTGAGATTTTATTGTCATCGTTCAGCCAGCCCCAAAAATGATTAAATTACTTGTAAAGAAGACCGTCAACGCGAAATTAAATGTGACCAATCTCTTTAATTAATCTCAACACAATACTTATCCATTTATCTTAATACACCACTCCACCTACGCACAATTACAAATATAATGGTTCATATATACACACATAGAGGTACAAAATACTCGAGAAGAGATATTGTACGATATCTTTGTGAGGATCAAATAATCTCGTTCGTTTAATTGTGAAAAAGCACCTCTGTTCGTAGCGGTCTATTGTTATAGATTTTGGATTCATTAAAGGGGCGGTCGCCACTTCGTTAGTTTTCAGATACAATCTTCAGATGAAAGAAAATGTAATTTAGACTCGAAGAGTCAAGTTTCTCGCTTCTTGTACTAAAGTCTTATCCTCCCAGACTATGAAGGGATGATCCAGATTAGTTCTACCGCGATTGTATTGTTAAAGGGTAAACAGTTCTGGTGGTTTTACTACAACTCAGGCCTCGACCTGATGATTGCAATTTACTTGTTATTTATAGCTCAGTAAGCGATGAACTTCTCTGAAGTTTGTTGTTGATAATGGTTGAGAGTAATTCACTGCCTTAAAATTGTTTTAAACAGGAAATTAATGTCTAATACGTAATGTATATTATATTTACAAAGAAACAAGTTAAGTTTTGAACATATACACCGCGCGATTACTTATAAAAGACGTTGTAAAATATCAAATTAACTAACATCGTACCTCTTGATTAACGTAAAAACTATAATTTCGAAATTGTCAGAATTTTTCTTAAATGCAAGCTTAAAATGATGATTTTTTTATGATCTTACCTTTTTAAAATTGTACAAAACCGATGATGCAGCCAAAGCGATTCTTATTACCTGAAACAAAAAATATATTTAAATGTATTGTTAATCAAATGAAAAAAATTTTAACCTGAAGAAACTAAAAATATGAGAAATGCATTTACATTGATGTCTTCGGCAAGAAATGCTAGAATAATATTACTTCTGCATGTGTTTAAGCGAGTTGTGATCCCGTGGTAGGTCTATATCCATATATAGTCAAAATCCACAAGACAGTAAAGTTAGGGTAGATTAGTATTTATTATTTTTTTAAAAAGTTATTTAGTGGATACTCTCAAGTCAAAATACTGCAAAAAGAAATCGAGTGAAGATGAGTCAGCATTATGGTCTACTGATTGATGCGTTTGCCTGCTATTGAATAAATACATAAACATACAGTTCAATAAAATATCAGAGTCCAAAGGTCCGATTAATTCCACTATACAACAACTCAACTTAACAAGACTTAGGGCTGATTTAAGAATTGCTTTACACGCTATATAACATAAAATAATTTGTCTGTTTGGATATGTATGGGTAATTTTTTTTTGTGAATTGAAAATTGTATGAATTAATGAAATCTACCGCGGTAAATAACGGATATAATAATACACTAGTTGATAACCTAATAAGAAAGAAACAAAAGCGTCTCGTAAATAATAAATTAACTCAAGATTTAACAACCAATAATAATAATAATAGCTGAAAGCGTTGGGCAAAAGTTTCGTATATTGGAAAAAACTAGTTTTAAAATAAGACACATAATAAACAAAAATAAATGCGCGGCAGCCTTCCATAAAAGCCATTCCTTAGATAAGTTGTTAGTCAACAATAAAGGCAAAAACGATAAGTTTTTACCTTCTTCATTTTAATGATTGTAAAAATACATGCTATGTAGGCCAAACGGGTAGATCCTTTAGAACACGCATAAAAAACAAATGCAATCGTGGTCTAATAATAAAGGTAATTCAAATTTTGCCAATGATTTAAAAGAACATAAACATTCCTTTGATTTTAAAAACAATAGAAAAATAATTCATATTGCGCCTTAAGACCAAACAGGAAATTCTCGAAATTAATAGATTCAAAAATAAACCCGACGTAGAATCACTTAATGAACAGCTAACACACGTGTATTCCCCAAAACTATAATAATTTTGCTAATGACTTTTTACCCTTTGTTATTCAGAAATCATAATTGACCGAAATCAAACTCACGAAGGATGAGACAAAAAAATTATAAATATACAATAACTTAAACTATTGTATTTGTTTTTTCTTTGAATTCTCTATCCTTACCCTCCTGTGTTGTGTAAATATATTGAATTTCTTAATAAAGATACCAGTCTCAAAGATGTCGTGAAAGCGATAAAACCGGTCACTGGATATTTCAAATTTGTGGAGTATCACTCGTCTTTTATTTCTATAATGAATTACAATGAACTTCCACTAAGAATTATCACTTCCAAATTTAAACGTTTTTGAAATAGTGAATCCTTAATTGATGTTGTTCATTCAAATAACAGAATTATTTTATTAGTTTACTGAGATTGATCAAAAATGAGTTTCATTCATAATATCTCAGGTATGGTCGCTGAGTTGGAATATGAAACAATAGTAATTCCGTTATCATATCTTGCTATTGTAACGATCTAACGTGGCGTCAAAAGCTCAGTGGGCTCGTGCGTTATGGATGAGATTAAGCTTCCCGCACAACGATAACGGAGGCTTTTATACAAAAGATGCGGTAAGCATTTTAATAAAACATACTTTAAGCGTTACTTGTGTTTGACTTTTGGATTATTCTGTGTGTTTTGTGTACGCTTAACGATCAACGCAAAGTTGCTGCTTGTCTGGAAATTAAGACGCCTGTCTTAATGTTACGCAGAACAATGATAAATTCAAAATAATGCGATTTTCATGTAAAATTTGAGCAATTAGCTTAAAAATACTTTTAATTAAACACGTTTATTCACGAAGTATACATTAAGTAGGTTATATATAAATAGCCATCAAATTATTTTTAAAACTGTTGAACAGTATACGTGATAATAGGTTTTGCAGAAAGCATATTATTGTTTATTTTAATGTTCATTCTGCGTGTTTATTAACGTTACGTAATAACTTATTGTTTTTCGATACTTTATCCAATTGACTTTTTAAAATACAGGAATAAAATAGTACCATATCAAATAAAAAGTAATTAACATACTAAAGTATATTTTATCCATTGTATATTAATTTTTTTATGCACATAGATACAATTGGCGGGCTAATTAATATGGGGCAATATCTGCCAAACAAGCAAATAAAAAATAAATGAGAGATAGACATTAGGTAAGTCAAGACATAAGACATAATAATAGTATAAACAAGTATGTCCATGTACTATTAATATTTAGAGGCTTCGCTGGTTTGTCTTTGAACGTTACCTTGTATGTAATTTTATCATTGTTGACCGTGTGTTTCTATAAAATAAATAAATAATATAAAAATATTCAAAAAATAATATTAGAATATTTTTATTATACAGTAAATAAAAAAAAATATATGAAAATTGTGTAAATTTAACCCATTGTTTATAAAAAAAATAGTAAAATTTCTTTAAAAGGGTAAAAATTGTGAAAAAATAACATAAAATGTAACAAAAAAATACGAAAAATATTTTACTGTGATCTGAATCGGGTTGTGGTCCCATGGCTGTTGCGGACCCACTAAACGTAGATCCGAGGTTCCAACCCCATTCTACCACAACTTGATTCCCATTTCCTAATCATATGTTATTTACAATTCGTTGGTAATGCCCCCAAAATAACAATATTTGAGTTCTTATGATTTACGAATTTAATTTTCGTAATGAAAAAAAATTCTTGATTATAAAATTTCTTGATTCAATAAAACGTTATTTTTTCTAGAATATTTTTAAGAATTAAAACGTATACATTTTCTTTCATTTGTATCCATCTGAGAAGATTGTGAATATAAAAAAAGATATCAAATAAGTGAAATTTTCATAAATATTCTTAGCGTACACACGAGAATACTAAATTTATGGATGTTCGGGTTTCAATTTAAACGCACGAGGACAATTTTGGGCCGAAGGGAAACCATAAAAATACTCCTTATATATGGATGTGTCATAACATTTCAATGGATTTCAATCACAAATGGAGACAGTTCTCTCGACTTTATATGGTTATCATTCAATGTGATTTGCCAGAAATAACTAGAGATTTTCCATGCCAGGAATGAAGAAGCAACGGAGTAAGCAAATAATGATAAATTGGATTGATAAAGTTTTCTCGAATTTTACAAATTCCGCGATTGTCTCAAATAAGAGAATTTCCTTTTCACTCAAATTATTTGGGAAGATTTATTTTGGGAAGTAAATAATTTCTAAAAATCAAGTAATAGTTTTAGAATCGAAATAAGTGACCATCAATCACTACAAAACTAAGGCCCGGTTGTTAAATCAGTGGTATAAGTTGAAAATCTAAAGTAACAGTAATAGTAACAACAAAATACTGAAAATGGGTTGTTTGATCGTAAGTTACCTCCAGCCGACGCGACGGTCAAATTTTATCTTTTTTTCCACATCCGCTCCTAAGTGGAGCATGTGGACATCACCAGTTGTCTCCAGAAGACCCTATCGCCAGCCAGCACTCTCGCTTCTACGTGTCAATCTAGCGCCCCTTAATTTCGCCCAATAAAGTATAAAGATCGTCGTTGACGGCCTTTCAGGACGGCGCGGCGTGATCCCGCAGGTTTAAAGACGAAGGAACTTGGGTTTAGGTTCTCCTGAGGCATGCGCAGCACGTGTCCAAGCCAGGACCACCACCGCATCCTCAAGACGCTCGTTATAGGAGGCTGCTGCGTCCGTTCTCGGACTTCAATGTTAGTTATAAAATCGAACCACCTTATACCTATATTCTTCTCAAGCACTTACTCTCAAAACTCAGAAGTTTGGTGTTTTAGGCTTTGGAAGGGTGCCAAGATTCGCACCCATATAGAAAAACTGGTATTATACAAGAGTTGAATAATCAGCATTTCGTTTTGACCGAGTATAGACTAGAGTTCCAGACAACACGCATCATGTTAAAAGTTGCTCCAGCAATTTCTAGGCGGGTTGCGAGCTCTTTATGCATGCTTCCATCCTCAGTTATGTGTACTCCCATGTATTTAAATCTGTCAACTTTCTCAATCCTCTGTACATTATTATAGAGGCTGATCAGGGTCAGGACAGGATTCGTTGCACATAATCTGTGTCTTTTTTGTATCAATATTAAGAACCAGACGAGTTGAGTTTTCCTGCAGTGTGTCAACAATTTCCTGAAAATCACCAACAGACTTCTCAAAAGGGACTGCATCATCTGCATATTCCAAATCGCACAACTTTAGGGGAGAGTTCACTTCTATACCTCGATCAGGTGGTATTGATTTGCATAAGATAAAATCCACCAGTATGATGAATAAGAACGGTGCAAGGACGCAGCCTTGCCTCACTCAAATTTTATACTCATTGGTTAAAAAATAACCCGCGAATATTGGACATATATGTACAAATGTTTTAATTAATCAGACGGCGGGTTGCTAACAACTGTTCGCTATAGTATGTTTAATTTGTGTGTTTTGACTTTTGACAGTAAAACGCAACACATAGCGTGGGGCAGCACATCATAGAAAAAACGTCGAAATTCATTTTATTCCATAGAAAATTCATTTTATAAAGAATAAGCATTAATATTTTTATCACTGTTTTTTTTCCGCATACTAAACAATGATTAATAATAAAAATAATTTGAGGAATGAATTATTAATAAGGTAGAGCCACTATTGTAAAAATTATCTGAATGGCATTGATTGACCAATAATGATTTATTTTCTAATGCGTCTTGTTATAATTTTTGCAGATTAAAAAAAATTCTCTAGGGTATTAAATTCTGAAGAGGAGTGAACATTGTTATTATTTAGTAATGAAATCTCTAACTGTAAAGGATAAACCACGAGAGTCACAATTAACGAAATGTTCACGAAACAAGATTTTTTGATTGCGCAATTACCAAAACATAACTTTTGAACCAAAGGAGTAAATTTTTTTCAAAATTTATTCATTTAAATATTTGAACATAATTTGCATTGTACGTTGGCGGACTTATTGCCAAATCAATTTTTTTCAACTAACAAATTCAATTTATAAAGAAATTTCAATGTAAAATTATGATTATGTTAATAATTAAAGTACATAATAAAATAGTTTATCTGAACGAAAAATTGGTTCCTCCTTCTCGCTCCTTCCAAACTCATTATCTGATTTCACATTTTCCTCATCATTTAATACGTAATATAATTTATTTAAAAAATAATAATAATGTTAATATGTACAAGCCTTATCCTCCAATTAAAAAAAAAACAGCTGTTATTTTTAATTAATTAGGTTTTTTAAAAAAAAAAGTTTTTTTAACATAAGTACGTATCTTTTAATATATATTTATGCTTTTTAGTGCAAAAATTCAACCAGTCTTCTTTTGATCAGTCTGTTTGGCTGAAAGATATTGCTTTTAGAAATAAGTCCGCCAAAGTACTTATTCTTTGTACTTAAAGTTTTAGATAAATAAATAAATGTTCACAGTATAAAAATGAACAGTTAAACCAGCTATCGCCAGTTTTTGCGGTGTGAAAATATTATCGAGTGTTAATTGTTAATAACTTATCTGTTTTTTTTGTTTGTATTTCTATAGTAAAAATAAATCATATCAATTGTCAATTCGCCAGCACTAGTCTATACCAGTTTACGAAAGGTTAACAAGAAGGGCTGTTTGCAGTAGGAGAGTTTTAGGTTTTAGGGAGAAACGAGAAGTGGTGGCCAGGTGTGGGTCATGGGGAGGCTTAATCAGCAATCCAATCTGAAGGTAAATGAGAGCCATCCCGTAAGGCCTTGGGTTCACATCCCTTTTCCGCCAATACGTGATTTCAGACCATTGTACATTACCACTTTTGACCTGCGGATCGTTGTGTAAGTTATTAGTTTTCCTTAATTAGCTTAAATCAAATATAAAATCGTCGAATAGATTTTAATTCAAGGAGGCAATATAAAGTATTAAATGACTTCACGTTTTTTTTTTAGTAAAAATAAATATTTGCGCTCTTATGATTTCTCAAATGTTTTTATATTCGATGACATTTTTTAAAGAGTTGGAAATAACTCATTATAACTTATCATGGTTTCTTTATGTGAACCTGGTGGTGCATAGGATACTGTACAAGCGCACCAAATACAGCATATTTCTATTATTTAAACACGCTCTATGAGAGTACTAACTCAGTACTCTATGCACTACTAAATACGGACAAGGAAATTGTAGTATAATTAAACCTTTATTTGGTTACCCAAAGGTAAATCATTTTGAAAAAATAAACAATACTATGCTTAATTGTATTTAAATTCTACCTTTATTTTGTAGTAAAAATCTGGTAGAATTTTGAAAAAGTTGAAAACACACATGCTTCTAATGATTTACATTTTTTTTTTAATTTTGGAATTACTTTAAATAACTGACGATAAAGAAATGAGAATCAAGTTGTGGTAGAGTTGGGTACGAACCTTGTAACTCTGATTTGTAAGTCCGCGACAAAAGCCAAGGGAACACAACCCAGTTTTTCATATTATATATTAATTCCTTTGTTATTTTTATAATTATTTTGGTAAAACATTTTTAGCTTCCCTCATCATGGGAAACCTGAAATCGTCTACACTTCTAGTTAGATACTATTTAATGTCTTTGTTGCAGTTAATAGCTTTTAGCAAGTCACTTAGGAGTATTTCACTAATTAATTTGTAAATAAAGAGGAGTGTAGTATTTTATCGAGCAGAATATTTAAAAAAAGACGTATTTTGTGAAATTGGTATTGTATGAAATGTTGTCGTCTCAGAGAAGTGCCACACAAACGGGTACAGAGTACAGAGCACATATTATATCGAGCCCCCGATGGTCCAGTGGCTTCATCTCAAGCGAACATTATGTGGAGGGGGTTCAGTGCCGACAGATTGAAACTTCATTTTGGGGTGGAAAGATGAAGTTATATTTTTAATACGGAGCCCCATAACTGCGAGGGGTGATTGAAATAATACGCTGGAACCAGAAAACTTTCGAGGTCAGGGATACTAAAAACACCACATAAAAAACAAACATCAGCGTATTAGAGGGATTTATCCCAAAATGTAACAATGATTTTATAATTATTCAACAATGTTTGAGTATGTCCAAATGCTTGCAGACTGGCTGGATTTCCTCCGTAGGGAGTTATTTATATTCAAATTTATTTCAACAGAGATGGAAAACATTTTTGAGACGGGAATATGGAAGTCAGGCATTTACAGGGCTAGGACCTGTCATTGGCTGGTTTAAGTGGCCACTTTACACACTGTGTAACATTCACCATTCTGCCCATGTTTGAACATCCACATTTCCTCAACTCTTCCATCTGTTGACTTTTGTAAAGTAAAAGGGCTGAAACCTTTATCACGTGGGCGAGATTCATCCGGCTGAACCAAATCACCTACTAGGCAACGCCTAAAAACAATTTTCTAATTTTTATACTTCTTCTTTTACCAGGTAGTTAATTCAGAGGAAATTTGAAATGGCGTAATCTGCAGATCTAAAAGTAATTATATTTTAGTTACATAAAACTTTTAAGTATACTTTTTAACAGAAGTACCTTTAAGAAATATTGTTCTTATCTAATTTATGTTTTTTTATTATTACGCGTTTGAAAAAAAAAAAACATTCGTTTTAAAATGGCAAAATCGTATGATTTCCTAATTTTGCGTTTGTTTTACCAGACTACAAACTTAAATACAAGAAGGGAAAAAAACATAGACCACAGAAATTACGGAATTTATTGGTAAGCACACTTTAAAACGTCAGATACGCCAGTGTTTTAAATGTAATATTTCATAATATATCTTTACATAAATATTCCAGGGATTCAATTAAAACCGCTTTGAATGGGAGATAATGAAATTAGAATTCTATAAATAGGGAAAAAGTCTCCTAAGGACCTCATAATTCCCTTGTCCAATTCAAATTCTGAACATTGACCTTATTGTGCTTGCTCCCTCTCCAATTGGCGTCCATGTTCCTGGAATGGGAATTGAAAATCCCTGTTTATGGTACCTACCTACCCGACCCCCTCCCCTCTGCCCGTTTTCCTTTCTCTCGCCCTGCCCAATCCAGCGACCCCAACTCTCAAGCGCGGGATAAATCATAGGAGAAGGGTTCAAATATGAGATTTCAACCGAGAAAGAACCCTGGTGAAAAAATATTTAAAGATTCATCGTTTTTGTTCCGCAAATAAACACCATTGAATAGCAGAAGTAACAAAAACTATTAATAATATAAATAATAATAACACACGGTGTTTCAGAGCCAGATTGCACAACTTCAGGCGAACACACCTCATGGTAAAATAAAAAAAAATTAGTAATTTTTTCCAGAACTCCTTTTTTTGTATTTTGAAAATGGTGTAAATCCTTAATTTCTCGGACAAAAATCCCTTCCACAAACTCCTACCTCTCTCTTCTTCTCAGCCGCTTCCCTTGTCCGCGACCTGTGCGTATCATGTCGTTGGTCAAATACGTTTTTTTTGTTTTTTTCTCGTAGAAGATATGTAGGCGTTTGTAAAAGGGATGCTGGTCCAAAAATTAACATTGACTCCACTTTCAAATCATAAGAAAAATAGAAAAAAAAAAAATTGTAAAAAAATTATGAGGATTTTTTAAAAGGTTTATCATGAGTTATTAAATACTTTTACATAGCCATTTGCTGACTTTTTTATTTCTACCGGTTTTGAGACGTGAATTTCTTTAATTTTTCGTAATTACATTGTATACTGCGGCTATGGTAAAGGTGAACTAGTATTTTAGTATTTGCATGTTAGTTTATTTCGTGCCCTGACAAAGAGACGGGTACGTCTCGAAATTGGTAGACATTTAATAACATTTAGTATAATGTTTGACCTCAAAGTTACGCTTTAAATAATAATTATAATAATTTTACATGATTGAAACTTTTTTTAAAGATATTTTGTCACAAACACACACTCTCATGCATAGTGATTTTTTTTAATATATCTGAAGATGGATAATCAATCACTTTGAAACCTGAAGACGGATCCAACTGAAAAATCCAAAATGTCTTACAATACATTTAAGTCAATTATGCGAATATTTGTGTTTTTACGACAAACCAAAATCCTGAAATTTTGGGAACAAAAGTTTTAAATTGCCTTAGTTGAGACAATTTATCCTTGAATATACTGCATTTAAGGTTAACCTTAGGTAAAAAAATGATCGACCGATAATTGCAGTTTTTTCTTAGTAACCCTACAATGCCCAATGTGGACGATCTGCTACACATCGATAATCGGTGTGTAAAAGTAATTTCATTCATCACTCGAAGACTAGTTAATTATATTGTATACATACTAGCTATAATAATTAATTTTAAAAAGTCGCCACCAGGGTAGCGTATTCTGTCAAAAGTGTAATTTGGCTAAAATTTAAAGGGCGATTTCTTAGTTTTTTTTTTTTTACATTTGAAGTTATAATTGTTTCTGCAACTTTCATTTATAAAAAAGATGTTCACATGAATCGCTATTTTTTATTTTTCTTATATTCCTATATTTTTTAACATTTTAATGCCCAATGTAGCATATTGTTCACATAAATTTAAATATAAAATCAAAACAAAAAATTATTCATTTTCATTATTTTTTCCAGTATTTGCATTAAAAACATACAAACACATATGTTTTAGTTAGAATTAGAAAAATTGGGCGTTAAAGGGTTAAAATTATATGCATGTCTTGCTTAGTGATCTAATTAGATAACATCCCTTTCTCTCGAATGAGCGTTCTATATTATTTGTATAAGAGTGTCGACATGTCGTAATTTTCGGAGATCCTGATGGACAAATTATTAAAAACGACTATTATTTAATTCATTTTTTTAAAATCAAGAATTAACTCGCTAAGCCTCTATTTAGAAGCTTGTCAGCAGGTGGGGAAGAGGATATATGGAAAGAGGTTATAAAAAAAATACACCACAACACCCAGACAGTGATAATGTGTTAAGAATTACTTGATACGAGCTATTATTAATTAAGTGCAATTTTTAACGCGACACTGCGCCGCCTGGTTTCATCACAAGAACGGGCGGATTAAAAAAATATCTTTGAATTTACATGTAGGAATAAAAATCATACAAAAATCTACAAGTCGTGCAATAAAAGGAAGTGGTTATTTAAACATAGAAACACATGTGATGTTAATTAGAGAGTAGAGTGGCAACTTAAGATGCCATAATATATTTCTGGTTTCAACAACTGTTTACGGAAAATACCAAAACGGAGTTAAAACATTTAAAATTAAATATGAATAAATAAGTACTTTTCATTCAAATTTATTTTCATATACCAGAAATTGTACCGAAATTACATTTTTTAAAACAATCACATTATAATAACTTTCCTACAGCTTTTAAAGATAATCATACAAAAAAGCTCTCAAATATGAGAACAGAAGAGAAATGATAAAAACAGGAATTTCAAAGTCACCTGGGTAACGTCAACCAAACGTCTAACGGGAAGTAATCATATTTGAACTCAAAGTGATTCTTAAATCCGAAGGTTGACAGATCAGAGTGGGAATTGGGAACAATGCGAGTAGAAAAATGTGAACATGTGGGGGTTGAAAAAACTGTTTATTGTGCCAGTAAACCAAAGTAACTATCAACTTATTTGGTGAACGATATTTTCTTGATTATTTTTTTGTTTTAAATGAGATTTTTGTTTTAATATTAAAAAATAAAAGAACATAGAAATTATTTAGAAAAAGCATTTGACAGAGTTAAACACTATGATTTGATTAAAATGCTACTAGGCTGCGGTATAGACGAAAAGGATGTGAGAATAATATTAAACCTGTATTGAAACCAGAGCGCTATTATTAAAATGGAAAAAAAAATACTTCACAAGGTATTCCCATTCAGCGAGAAGTCCAACAGGGTTGTGTTCTCTCGCCTATTTTGTTTAACCTGTACTCTGACTTGGTCTTCAAAAAAGTGCTGATTGGTACAAATCTCGGTGTGAAGGTAAACGGTGAAGCAATCAATAATATTAAATATGCAGATGACACCGTTCTAATTGCAGATTATAAACACGATAAGAACTGCTTGATCAGATTAAGTCCGTCTGTGAAAGTTTTGGTTTAAATATTAATGGAAACAAAACTAAACTTATGGTTTTTAGTCGAGAGAGTCATCTCAATGTAAATCTCTAACTAAAAGGTGTCAATACTAAGAGAGTGAAGCAGTTCAGGTACTTAAGCAGTATCATCACTGAAAATCTAGACCCCGACACCAAGATTAAATGCAAAATAGAAGCAGCCCGAACAGGATTTAACAAAATGAAAAATCTTCTTTGTGAAGATAATATAAACCTTAAGCTAAGACAACGAATGGTCAAAAGTTATATAATATGGTTTGTCTTATTGTACGGTGTAGAGACGTGGTCTCTTAAAGTTAAAATTATAAACTGTCTTGAAGCATTTGAAATGTAGATCCATCGTAGAATGTTAAGAGTGTCTTGGACCGATATGATAACCAACAATGAAGCATGACGTAGAGCCAATACTAATAAAGAACTATTCACTACTGTTAAGCTCCGTAAGATTTCATGTTTTGGCCAAGTGTTGAGAGGCGATAAATATGCCATACTTCAGCTTGTCATGAAGGAAAAGATCAAGGGACGTAGAAGGGTCGGAAGAAAACAGCTTTCTTGGCTTCGAAATATCCGTGCATGAACCAGGATTAGAATTATGGAGGAGCTGTTTCACACTGCTCAGGATAGGGAATCTTTCTCCCAAGTGATCGTCAACGTCGAGGGGACCCGACATGACACGTGAAGAAGAAGTACATAGCATATGCGAATCATCAAATTAAGCTATTATTCCTAGCTTATCATTATATTTTACTTTCAGTTATAATGTTTAATGGTAAATATGTTTATGCAAAAACAAATAAAATAATTATTATTTATTATAAATCACCAGCACCGTTTATATCTTCCTACAAAAAATATCTATGAAGGCCGCCCAGCGCCTAGGCCGTTCTCAGTGAAAGATGAAACTAGCAAATTACCTCAGCTTTTCCCTCCATACAAAAAAGGACACAATATTTGACATCTTTTACCCAGTCGCAGTATTTTAGTACTAAAACAAACTTGCATATTAAAAATATGATTTGAAGATTCTCTATTTGAAAACTAGTAGTTCAAACATTATTTTCGAAGGTCTGTTTATTTGATAGGATACCGTTGACATATTATGTATCACATAGGACATGTGGCGTTCGCAGTGGCCGTTTTTGGCATTAGTCATTTTAAAAGAAATCTGCCGGTGCTCGGTGTTGATAGTTACTGCTGAATGTCACTGTGGCATTTGATAATGAACTTTTGCGCAATTATTGTATTAAAATAGTGTAGAATACTACGTATATTGCGTGGTTAATAATAATTGTTGTTTGAGTTGATTTTCACAGAACCACAGGAAAAATAGTCGTTTGAAATAATATTACTTACATATTATGTACTTAAACGTGGGTGCAAATTAATGAACATTTTATGTAGATTACTTATAACATAAATCACGGCTCGCCACTGGCACATACTTTGGTATGAACGTTTCTAAAATATGCATTTCAGTGAATAATATAAAAAATAACGAACTTATCCCTTTTTTAAACGGTATTCTAATTTCATTTTATGTATATAAGAAGGAATATAATGAATTTTCCCGAGAATCCACACTCTTGGGAGCAAACACACTGATAACCAAGATGTATATTATAATTGAGTTTCTATTGTTTTCATTTGTTTTTTAAATACGTGTATATTTTTTTCATTTTAAACAGTATTTTGTGTTTGTTAATTGTCAATAACCTCTGTTAAATATGGAAAAGCGCCTTGGGTCTTAATAAATAAATAAATAAAACTAAATATTCATAGATTAATTTTGAACTCATACTCAGTATTCAAATACATTTTATTGGTATAAAAAGTCAATTATGCGTGTAAGTTACAATTATTTATATATTTTATTTTATTTTGGTTTTAATTTTACAATTTTTAAAAAAAATCCGTATATTTTAATTTAATTCGTTTCTTAAAGATGATTTCTTTTACAATTTTGCTATCATAAACTTTGTAATATTTTTTATTGTTCCTTATTTATCTACTTTTTAAAAACCCTTTTTTTATTCTTAATTCACATTTTGCAAGCCTAATTGATAATTATTTATAATAAGTAGTAAAATTTAGTTTAATTTATGTTAAATTTATTTTAATTCTATGTCATTATCATTTATTATGTTTTTATGAAATAAAATAAAAATATTTGTGGGATTCTGCAAGTATTGTAATTTATTAGTAATTTTTATTATTTTCTGTGGAAAGCATATAAAAACTTTTTTTATAATCAATTTGACAATTATTTTCAAAATCTGTATGCATTTCGTGTGAAATATTATAAAAAAATAAAACATATAATTTTAGATTTTCAATCATGCAGTAGATTTGTAATAAATTAAACTAAGCTGTCTCAATTGACAAAGGCAATTTGTTTTGATTCGCCATTTTTAAGTGCGCTCAACAAAATGGCAACTGCATAAATCTTATTCAGAAAATTCAATATAACAGTTGTATCGCCACGGGGAGCAGTTGGACAGAATTGCATTAGCCATGCACGGTGGAGCGGAGGAATACGTCGTGTTGACAAATTTGTTTACAATCCGAAACTGAGCCAACCACCTACTTAGGCGGGGCATTCAATTAATTCCCCGAGAGGAACAAAAGCGCATTCTGCCACCCCCAGTTTTTACGACTAAGATTAATTTTAGATAAGGTCGAGAGGGTCTGGCGCTCAAATATGTCGCGGAGGGATGATGCAGTAAAAAAATGGGGCTTAGAGCGATAACGCGCAATGTTCCCCGGATAAACAGGGGTACTACTGGCGTAGGCGTTTTATATTCGATGGCAGAATATCTTAAGACAGATTCCTTAAAAAGTGTTTTTAGTTAATATATCATTTTTGTACATTTGGTACATATCTGTACATTGGTGGACTTATTGACAAACGGAATTTTTTTCCAACCAAATAATAAAATTTAACGGTTTTAATACGTTTTCTGAGAAGTCACATGGATGCTTTTCAAAAAAAGAACCTATTCGTACGCTGATACAGAAAAAAAATTTCAAATGTCTTCATTGGAGAACCGTTAAACAAAATTGGATCTTATATGTATTTTTAAAAACTGAGCTCAATAAGTGATGTCCCCTCTCTGTTACAGACAATCTCCTTCCATGTGTCCTCCCATGTTACTAGAAACGATAACCTTTTGCATTTCAAATCTTCCAAATCTAACGATGTCTTTAATTCTCCAATGTCAAAACAAGTAATCTCTTCCACTGACTCGGAGTTTCTTGGGATGGATCTTCCTGGGTTTCACAAATCTCTTGCTTATGTCAACAAGTCATCTCTTGATATCACTCCTTCTCACTTCTGTTCAATGTACTTCATAGTCTCAACGCTCCTACATACCTGCGTGAAAATTTTCAACGCTCTTTAGTTCATGGTTTACCTCTTCGTTCTAATTTTTAAGGCATTCTCTTAATACCCATCAACAATTCCTCTTTCTTCTCTAACTCATATAGTGTCCATGCGGCTCGGCTGTGGAATCATCTCCCATCCACCATCAAAGATGTTACTACACTATCTCTGTTTAAATCACGTCTGAAGAAACATTTCCTCTTTCTTCCTTAATCTCTCCTCCTTTCCTCTTTCCTCTTTTTTACTTTTTCCCATTGAGTAAAAGTTTTGATTTAAGGTAATTTATAAACAAATACGTTTATTTCTATTTTTATATATCTTTAGCTTTTTTATCTTTATTTTCTATTGAATATGTTATGTAACTAAAATTATAGAAATAAAACTATATTTTTATTGGTTGGTTGGACGAAGTTGCCATTTGAAAATAAGCCCGCCAATGTACAAATAATATTATGTACAAAAAGTTAAATAAATAAATAAATAAAAGAAGAGTGTGGGGGATGCTATGGCTAAACTGAGCTACTGTAACGTTGTTCTAATTAACTGTCCTTATTTCTGTCTTCTGTTTTCATTATTATTAAATTATTCTTAATTTTACTTTGTTATTTTTTATATTTAGAGCATAAAATTTTCTCACTTACTTTGTTATCTTTTATTTGTCATCTTGGATATTTTATGCTTCTTTTTTACTTTTTTGTAGTTTGAAAAAAAAAATAATGCTTTGACTAATTTGTTGAGTTTTAATTATTCAGTTGAATTATATAGTTATATTTTATATTACAAAATGAATTTTTCACTGCTGTGATTATTTCTGTAAAACTTTTTATTGTAAAAGGTTCCTTGAAACGTTAGTATAAAAATAAATAAATAACTCTCAGTAGACCGATGTAAACAGTCGTGTTCTTTACCGTTCTACTTGTTTTGCTTGTCAAAGTCGACGTGAGGATACTTGCTCCCTCCGGTTGTCATTCTCTTTCCTTCATAGAGGACTTTTTAGTTCGGATTTGTATGGAGTATCTTTATGTATTATAGCTCAATGAATTAGAATGGTAAACGAAATGTACTCATTACAAAGTAGCTGTGATTAATGTGATTAACTTTTCCTTTTTTAATATTTCCATTTTGATAAAGTTTTTGCCTTAGCACAAGAAATTTATTTCACATTGGTTTATTTTGTACGTCAATGCTTTCACTTTACCGAAAATTTAAACGATTTTTAAGGAATGCCCTGCGCCACATCCAAACAAGACTTCGCTTGCATCACTTGGCACATGTGACGAAATACTTCGACCATCTCCGCCGCACTTCGTGAAATGACAAACACACATTCGTATAATATGATATAATATGGCACTCAAAGGCTTCTGTCTCTCTTTCTCGCTTTCCATAAAACGCCAAATAGGAAATAAAAGAAGCAAAAAATATACGGAATGCTTTGCCGAGTGCCGTCTCAGGCGTTTTTGACAAATACTTCCCTTTCTCATATTCCAGATTCCTTGAAACAATTTAGGTCAGGTGGATGGAACATACAGACCGGGCGTATTGCTCAAAATCTCAAACGATACAAATAAATTAAACTGCTAATTTTATTTAGATTGCTTTGAAACGATGCTTATGAAAATGTTCCACATATAGATGATAATTTTTAATAACTAGTATGTAAAATAAAACAAAAAAATTGATACGAAAAGGCTTTTAATTTTAAGGAACATAAAAAGCATTGACAAAATGTAATACTATTATTACAAGAATAACAATTATTTATTTGCGAACGATTTGCAATTTCGGTTTTTCTTGTATTATTAAAACGGCCGCGTGGAGCGCTATATGTCCTGCAACATGACGCATGAAAGTAATTATGGTCTTATGTCGAAAGTACCATCTCAAAGAAAAATAGTCTTTAAGAAACAATGTTTGAAATACTGTTTTCCAAATCAATAATCTTCAAATAATTTGAGTAATCTGCAAGTTTAATCTAGGAGAAAAAACCCGCTCTGGGGTTTATACATTCAAAATATAGTATACTTATTTGTATGAAAAATAAGCTGGAATAATCGGCTAGTTTCTTGGCTCACCGCAGGTGCTGGGTGCGCTTTATTAACATTTATATTTTTATTAGGACAAACGGGAGAAACGATTTAAAATTAATGTTAATTATCAATTTGTTTTTCTGTAAATAATGTTACAATAAAACATTAATATGGTTAGTCAAATATAATGGTAAGCTGCGCATAATCGCTTCTATACACGGTTCGCCCCTGCCTGCTAGTTAATGTTAATTCTATAAGGCGCCTTTGAGGTGATTTTCACAAATGCTAATTTCGGTGCATAAATTATCTATAAATGAAAAAAATAATTTAAAAAAATAAAAAAATAATAAAAATAATAATGATCAACATAGGTATTGTCTGAATAATATTGTCGGGAGTAAAATTCAAATTAATTGATTTAACGAATCTAACAAGCATAATAGACACTTTAGAATACCTATTTATTTTGATATCATTTTTATCCAGAATCCACTGTTTTCTCAAAATATATATATATATATATTTAATATAAGTAAAAAATAATAATAGTTAGTTTATTCGCAGATGCATTTATGAATAATTGAGTCAATTATATGAGTTAACAATTACAGCTAGTTAAACCGAAACAGTGGAAAATAATTAAATGAATTATCTCCATTCCTGTTTCACAAGCTACTCGAACTACAAAGCTTGATCGCCGAACTGAATTTATACAATATACAAATATTGGTCAGGTGTCAACATTAAAACAATCGGGTCACAGTATAAATAATCGAATACATACATGTACAATTAACAGGCTGATTGATTCAAAAGGAATATTTTATACTAGTTAACTTTAATTATAAAAAAAACCACAATTTTATTGCGGCGTTTTAAAAGCGGTGCTGTTTTGAAAAAAAAGGGAAAAATGTGTAAGGCTATGTTGAAAACTAAATATATGATTTTAAAGCTAAAGAATTGTACATTGATGCCCGTTTTGCCCTATCGTGCCATTTGTTTTTGTTCGTGTTCTAAAATAATTTGCGCATTACTTTTTAGCCTACTCTCGTTATTTAATCACTAAGCGAGGCACATGTGTAATTTAAAAAAAAACATAAAAAGATTAACCCAAGATAACCTAAGGTTTTCATTCTATGACACAAGGGAGTTTTTTCACAGAGTATGCTAAAGGTTAACTGGTGTCCTGAAGAAGAGACAAATAAATTTAGAAATTGGGAGATAAAGAAAATTCTGAAAGATGTTATTATAAACAAATATGATCATTGAATAAGTCAAGCCTAATATTTTTTACACCCTTTAAATCAACCGCCCTTTTCGTATTTATCAATTTGAGAATTTATTTTTTATCGCCTTAAAATCCGACCTTGAATCAAGCACTTAAAATTGTGGGGTGAGTTTACGTTTTAGTTGATTTTACTGATCCCTCCTCCACCATATAGGTACACCCATACGGTATGTAAATGTATTTCCCCTTTAGTTGGAGGGTTGAAGTAGAAAGTACTTAGACTCCCTTATCCCTTATTCACGGGCCCTTCAATTTCAGATAATATATTGCGATAGTTTAACGTGATCATTTGTTTAATTGGAACATTAATTCTCTTGCTTTAAACGCGTTTTATGCGGTCACAAAATGATGTTATTATAGCTAAGTGGATTTTGATGTTACTATAACCTACATATACATAACATGATCGGAAGAGAGTTAAGTTCACACATGAATAACAAAGGAATACGCCAGTAGGTACGTCAGTACAGACATTTTAAATAAATCTGCAGAGTGAAAAATCAAAGAAATATGTTTGCCTAAACATAGGCATAAGTTAAAATCCAACGAACTCGAATTATCGACCGGCCTGTGACGTCAGCCATTATAGTTGGTCAGACAACCAGGCGCTCATGCAAATGAGGAGATAACTGTTTTACGCTTTGAGTAAGCTACATGGTTTTAACAGGAATTCGGATTAAAACAAAATGCATTCAAATAGTAATTAACGGTTTAGGGTTGAATTAAAATACACAAATTATTTATATTTGTAAATATCTTTCCAACTCAAACGTTGGGTTTGTTTATTTATGTATTTTAAAACACGGTAGTAATTTTTATAGGTCATTCCAAAGTTTAACAAATATTTATTCAAAATAAATTAATTTACTAACACATTTACTAAATAAACGATGTCTTGTTTTTAATATTTCAATGTTTAGCCATAAAAAAATATATGATTTTTTAATACATAATGTAATTTAAAATAAAAAAATAAAATAATTCTTTACAATTGTAATATTGAAAATAACAATCAAATATAAGAAAAAACCTTGAACTTTTGAAAAAAATAACAAATTTAAATGAAAAAAGCATAGTTACAAACATAACCCTATTTACGAGTACAAAATAATGGAATCATAAAAATTAATAGAAAAAAACAAACAAAACAAACAAACAAACCGACATGCCGTTTCCCCGTAGAAGTAGGCGGAGAGGATAGAACGCCACATCACTCTGTATTTGCATTTCCTCTACATTCATACTCTCATGTACGCACACCGATTATTCCTACGCTTGACATATCCATCTTCAAGTATTCAGAATAAGAAAATAAAACAAAAACATAATCACAATAATAATTGAAAGATGGTCTACAACATTTTTTTAAAAATTAATAAAATTTTAGGCGAATACAATTTTCCTTAATTTTAGTATAGATTTCTATCATATTTTTTTGTAAAATCGTCTTTAAAAGATAAAAACCAGTTGTGAGGCGAATATTATAATTTTTGTTCACAAGGTGCCAATTGTTTAGTAGAGTCGTTACAACATAAAACAAAACTACAACTAGGCGTTTTAGGGTCGTAATTAACAAATGTGAATGTAACCCTATCAAGCGGGTGTAAATGCGTCAGACCGTTAGCTGCATCATTGTACATTGATGACCCCAGACCTTAACTAGTGTATATGCCAGAGGTCATTAATAGACATTATCGGGACATTGGGCATCCACCCAGGGGGGTATTGCATGCAACTGCACTTGCTTCCTATAACGACGGCAGAGCATCTGTCAATTAAATGTCAATATAAATGAGACTCGTCAATATATCGCCATCACACTTGCAAGGCATTGCTGCACTCCTAAAATTAATGAGATGACGTGTGATTATAGCAATTAAGATCCTCGTAAAATACGCACCTAACAAAAAACACTTTATTTAAAAAACCATTATTAATATTAAAATATAAGATACTGCTTCCATATTAAAAAAATAGCACCAAAAGTAAAACAAAATGTTTAAAATTATACGCTTTTCGAGAGAAAAATTTTCGCTCTACAAGGTATTGTATTTGCTTTTAAATTAAACATATTATTTTTCTTCTTCTCTTTTAGTCCACATCCACTCCTAAGTGAAGCACGTGGACATCACCAGTTGCCTCCAGGAGACCCTATCGTCAGCCAGCATTTTTGCTTCTTCCCACGTAAATCCAGCGCCCCTTAATTCCGTCGAATAAAGTCTAAAGATCGTCATTGACGGCCTTCTACGACGGCGTGAGCCCGCAGGTTTAAAGAAGAGGTAACTGAGGTTAAGCTTCTCTTGAGGCATGCGCAGTCCGTGTCCAAGCCAGGTCCCCCGCCGCATCTTCCAGACACTCATTATAGGATGCTGCTGCGTCCGTTCTCGGACTTCAATGTTAGTTATTAAATCGAACCACCTTATACCGAATATTCTTCTCAAGCACTTACTGTCAAAACTTAGAAATTTGGTGTTTTGAGCTTTGGTAAGGTGCCAAAATTCGCACCCAGATAAGAGTACTGGTATTATATCAGGGTTGAATAATCGGCATTCCGTTTTGACCGTGTATAGACTAGATTTTCAGACAACACGCATCACGTTAAAAGCTGCTCCAGCAAATCCTAGGCGGGTTGCTAGCTCTTTGTGCAAGCTTCCATCCTCAGTTATGTGAACTCCCAAATATTTAAAGGTGTCATGTTTCTCAATCCTCTGTCCATTATTATAGAAAGCTGATCAGGGTCAGGAAAGGATTTGTTGCACATAATCTGAGTCACATTATTTTATTTGATTAAAAGCCTTCAAAATTCGATTAAAAGCCTTCAAAATGATGTCAAGTTGGCAATTCCGACACCTACTTATGTTAACGTTCAATTGAGGGCTGAAACTGTACAAACTGCTTGCGATATTTGCGTTGTGTACGGTGAAGACGTTATGAATTATTGACTAATTTGTTTTGAAATAATGAAGGGAAATAAATTATTATTAGACAATATATAAAGACAATATATTCTGCAATTAGAAAACCTTTACTATGTTTTAAGCACCATTAGGTTCGGAAAGGATTTTATGAATTATAAAAATTAATAACTTCGTAGATTCGAGCTTTTGCGTCAGCGTCGGTTTGAATTTCCATCGACATTTCGCTTGCAAAGCAGTGATAAATCCACAATATTATGAATAAATCGAATACGTTCGTGGCACGCTACAGAGCCTTTATCTTTGAATTAACTATGCAGAAATATTGCGGGGCTAAGATGAATAGTAGCTATTTCGTGAATATATGGAATATTGTATGAGATCTTGTGGGAAATTTGTATCCCGGGGAGCAGTTTTGGTGTTAGATGAATACTGGGTCACCTGATTCAAATCCTGGCACTAAGAAATCGAACCATGATTATTTAATGATCCATAATCAAAAAATATGCATGTGGGCATCTATTTTGTCTTATAACTCAAAGCACATTGTAGTAAGAGTATTTCTGACGATTTTTAGGAAATACTAGTATTGCCGTATTAGAAACAAATATTTATTGTGTTTTAAATTAAATATGAAACGTAATATGTTACTTGAACTCAGGAGATAATTGGTAATTATGGGTAAAAAAAAGAAAATCTCAGTCTCTTTTTTTTAAATTTTAAAAGTAATAAAGGACTATCAAATACTGACCAGTAAAAAAAATATATAGTTGACAAAAAAAAAATGTAATTTTAAATTCCTGCAAAAACGGTCATTTCATTGGCCACGTTCTTAATACATCACGATTCAATCTTATTTGATCCTGACCATTCAACTTTGTTAAGAATATTGTCACGAATCTTGAGGTCACAATTATTAAGGCCAAACATGTCGCGTTTTTATAGTGACGTATAAAAAAAATAAATTTAAACATTTCTCCACGATATCCATATTGATTTTGAAAATAAAATTAATTATTCTATTTCCATTTCATATCTTTTTGTCAGAATTCGTAGTATATGATATTTCCCTATTTGATTATACCTTTTGTTGATTACAAAAAAAATGTAAAAAAAATTCAGAAAGAAAAATATGTGATTCTGATAGTATTTTTCTCTTGAATTCAAATGTGATATCGATTTTCTTCCCATCACGCAAAGATTTCAAGAAACTGGCATTTATAAGTTTAAATATTTAAATACATTTTTTACTGCTCGATATTTAAATATTCTGACTGAACTTAAAACTGAGAGAATTTTTTTTTAATGATTGCTAAGCTGCATTCTCTGGTGACAATAGTTTCTCAAACTTTTTATCATGCATTAGTGATCGTATTTGCAGACCAACAAATATTCTTTTTTAAAAATTTTAAATCACTTATTTTAGGAAACTTCTGTTTGAAGTAAATGAAACCGGTAGTGTTGTCCATGGTTTTGACAACATTCTGTGGGTGACGAAAAAATTTCAAAAAAATGTTTGACAACATGAAAAAGTACATTAAATGCGCCTATTGGTACTCGTGAGATTTAAATCATATTGACTAGCAGCTTTATCACAATGGCTGCACTTGTCGGTAATTACCGTCGAGATAACACTTTCATACGGATAAGTGTTGGTTAAGGCCTTTTAATCGACGTGATAAACATTTGTGATCAAGCACCAGGGTTATTCTTTCTCAAATTTAGAATGTAATTATCCTCTGTTTTGCATGTATAAACGTAAAACAAGTAACAAACAGACATTGCGAAAAACATTGATATTTTAAGAGATTTATTACGAGCTTTCAATAAAAGGTTTTGCAACTGTGTTGCCCTGGAACATATGTTGTATAGACCTGCCTTTAGGTTTAATTTTTTGTATTTTATTGTCTTTTTTCACATAATTTTTATAATTACTTGTGGTTTTTTTAACTCGTGCGTACTGTGGACTGTAAAAAGAAATTATTGCCCCATAACATTTTGTGTTGTATGTGTCTATTGGAATGTTGCCAATAATTTGTTATTATTCCAAAAATATACAAATACATTATACGATTTCAATTAAAATCTATTGGTCAAAAAATAGATAGTTCAAAGTGGATAATGTAAGATTTCTTTTAAACGGTGTAAATTGTAAGTTAACAGTTTTTTAAACAGCATTTAATCCTTGATGTTAGTTATTGTTTTTCTTATTTTTCATACTTAAAAATATCCTAAGATCTGTGTTAGAGAAAACTATGTGTTTTGGGAGATAATGAAGTCCAACTGTTCCTCCATCTATTGGATGATCTTCCAGGCGGAAGTTGTCCAGATGGGATTTCATTGGCTGCAGTGTACAAAGTCTTCCGTTGCTCATCTAGTCCACACGGTCCCTTTTTAATTCGGCCTCGGAGCGTTTTTCTAGTAATAAACTTTAACTACATTTCTTAATTATGTGCCTAACACCTTCATTTCAGCAATTCTGAGTAGCACTTTGGTACGAACAGTGTCAGCTCCCGCTTCCACAGCAAACGTTATAACGCATCTCACATGTTTTGTATATTCTGACCATTATATCGGTACGCAAAAACTTATTTCTCCATATAACATTCCTCAGACACCCCCGACAAAGTTAATGCTTTGTTGACCTGTTCTCGGATCCCAGTGTACAAATGGCTATGACGCGAGTATTTCTACTCCCGTATCGATAATTCACGACCTGTTTTGCAAAGTTCTATTCATGATCTGTTTGTAAAAAATATGTTTTAAAATAATTTCATGAAGCTTTTAATAGTTGTCAAAAGATTGTGCAGAAATGTAAATTTATTTAATCTCTTAAGTCATCAAAAATATTCACTTAGGTTATACGTTTTGTGCCTTAAGCGTCAACACGTATTGTACGGTTTCGAAAATAGGTCATAAGATGTTTAATGGATTAATTAAAAGTCTACGCGGTTATATTAGGGAATTCTATAACCGTTAATCCCTTTCATGAATATTTTATACGCGTTATTAAAGAAGATACCAGGAGCACATGAATGACGAGGCGGGTGTTAATTTGCTATCCGTGTCTCTGTCTCAGTATTCTGATGAATTTATTAAATGAAACTCCGCGAAACGTGTGTGCCACTAATCACATATTTAGCTTACATCTAGCTCCTCACAGACTAGAGAAAACAGGGTGTTTACGTCACCTAGTTAATAAACGGCTCACGTATGTTAAATTTTGATATCATAACTGACTCAACAAATAGATATGCATATTCTAGGATAAAATTTGTGTAACTATACAATTTATTTAAAAACCGACGCATTGCATTAATGAGAAAGGTGAATTAAAAAAAAAACTATTTTTGCATAAATTTCGATATTAATGGTTTAAAATATTTTTTTAAAGTTAAGATAATGAAACGAATTTTTAATCTACGTATAATGTTTTTCTACTCTGTTGCAAAACCATTGGTTTGAAATATTTCCCTTCATAGGAAATCCAGACTATCTACAAAAATTAGGGCATACTCAAAATATTGTTGATTAAACTAACCGGCATAAATATTGAAAATTGTTTTCAGGTGTTGCCTAATAGGTGAAATGCTTCAGCCGGATGAATTTCACCCACATGATAAATGTTTCAGCTCTTTTACTTCACAAAACTCAACAGATGTATGAGTTGAGGAAATGTGGATGTTCAAACATAGGCAGAATGATGAATGTTAGACGGTGTGTAAAGTGGCCACTTTAACCAGACAATGATAATTCAGAAGCCCTGTAAGTGCCTAGACTTCCATATTTCCTTCTCAAAAATGTTTTCCCTCTCCGTTGCAACAAGTTTAGATATATGCAGAAATTTTAGGTAGTTTATATAGAAGAACGTAAAATGACATGATATTTTGATATATTTTATTCAAATAAAAAAAACGTATATTATTAAAACCGGTTGAATCCTCTTTGCGATAACCAAAGAAACTTTAAAAAGAAACTTTGATCAACAAATTACATCAGGGATGGAGAACAGTTGAGAGAAGGGAATATGGAAGTCTAGGCATTTACCTGTTATTGGTTGGTTCAAGTGGCCACATCGCACACTGTGTAACATTCACCATTTTGCCCATGTTTGAAAATCAATATTTTTTCAATTCCTTCATCTGTTGATTTTAGTGGACAAACTCAAAGTATTGTAATAAGAAACTTTGATATTAAGTTGAATAATTTCAACAATATTTTGAGTTTGTCCAAATTTTTGTAGACAAGGACTGGCTTCAACTCCCTGGGGAGCTGTTTATATAAACATATTACAAAAGAGATGAAGAACATTTAAGCGAAGGTAATATAGAAGTCCAGGCATCTACAGGGCGTATGACCTGTCAATGGCTGGTTTAAGGTTCTTCATCTCTGTTGTAATATGTTAATATAAACAGCTCCCCAGGAAGTTGAATCCAGTTCATGTCTACAAAAATTTGGACAAACTCAAAATATTGTTGATAAATCCACCTGGTCCATGAAGAAGTATAGAAATTGAAAAAACAACATTTTCACTATGTAGGTGAAATAATTCAATTAGATGAATCTCACCCGCATAAATAAAGGTTTCAGCTCTTTAACTTCACAAACATAAAAAGATGAAGGAATATAGATGTTCAAATATGGGCAGAATGGTGAATGTTACACGGTGTGTAAAGTGGCCACTTAAATCAGCCATTGACAGGTCATAAGCCCTGTAGATGCCTGGACTTCTATATTTTAGCCTCCGTGGTATAGTGGTCAAGACGCTTGACTTACGCACGGAAGGTTCCGGGTTCGATTCCCGGTGAGAACACAAAAAATAAAATGTGATTTTTCTCAAGCCTGGGTGTTCTTCTGTGATGTAATTCACCACTGTAATTGGGCCTCCTGGCCTGTTGTGGTGCGAAAAAAATTACCTTCTCTTAAATGTTCTTCATCTCTGTTGTAATATGTTGAATAATTTTAGTAAAAACACTTTTTTTTTCAAAAAATGTGACTAAAACGGATGAAACAGTGTAATCGTCCTGTGTTTGAGATCATAATAGCATGACGTAATGATAATCCAAGTAAACTACTTTTGTAACCTCGCGCTATGTAATATGTATGTATAGGTCTTGACGCCTTAATAGAGGCTAACCTCACCATCTTTCCAGGAAGCGTTTCACCCTTAAATTATAATATAGTTTGATGAAGTATTGTGAAACCTCAAAAGGGTTTATTTATTATAACCAGAAACTATCGAATCCAGATAATCTATAAACGTCAACTTTACAGAGGTCATTACTATAAAAAATATTTCAAAAATAATTTGTATTTTTTAACACAATAAATATTTGGAATAATATGATACCAATGAATATAGTTTTCATAATTTAAACTTAATTTTAAAGACAAAAAAATAAATATATACTTTAACAATATCATAATTCCTAATTTGGTATAATTACTTTTTGATAAATACACAAACATGACAACAGTGATAAATATTGTTTTAACGCTTGTGTGGCTGTGATGTCACACTAGTCGACATACGATACAAGACTTGATATATCTCTCTTATATTTTTAATGATAAAGTTTTTTTTTATAATCCTCAAATGGCCATTTTTACACGAGATTTATCAAATCAAATTTCTATTACTATGCTGGATTTGAACGATGTCCGCAAATACAGCAACACATCTGTATTAGAGAGAGCACGAATATAGAATACAAAACAAGTAAGACAGAGACGCTGTTATGTAGCCGCCGCGCCGTAGCCGGTGTTGTGTGAATAAAATCCATTCGGTTGTTGACAGTGATGGGGGACGCACGCGTAAATTTATGTTTTTTTTTTTGCTATAAAAGGGCTAAATGATATATTTATTTTTTTGAAATTATGGAAAAGGTATTATTAAACTTTGTGTCTTCAAATTTTTTTTCAAATGTCTGTGCTTTAGAATATTCCATATTTTGCTTTTGGTAACAATATGTTACATCACTGCGGGCAAAGGGATTTTTTATCACTGTATTTTAAGAGTTAAAGAAAACAGTAAGGAAGTATTGGCATTAGCAGGGCTAATGACCTGTA
Organism: Micrasema longulum; assembly: GCF_059751315.1. NCBI lineage: Eukaryota > Metazoa > Arthropoda > Insecta > Trichoptera > Brachycentridae > Micrasema > Micrasema longulum. Next base: position 48,298 of record NW_028279496.1, on the reverse strand, counting down.
ATTGGCTGGTTGAAGTTGTCATTTTGCAAACCGTGTAATATTTCATCATCATCATTTCCTTTCCGCACCTGATGGTGCATAGGGCACTGCATTGGTACACAATTTGCAGCGGATCTTGATCATTTTATTGTTACATAAAGGTAAGCTGATCAGTCTTACGCATCGGGTACCAGTCCGGAGACCATGAAGTACTCTAGTGCGAAAACAACCTTTAAAATAAATATTTCATATGAATCATTTAGGGAATCGAACCAGAGACCTCTTGCATGGTAGGCAAACGCTCTGACCATTACACCACGAGGTCAAAAGATGTTAAATTTACCATTCTGCTAATGTTTGAAAATTTATGTTAATTTTATTAAAATAGAAATATTTGCTTTCTTGAGATTTAACAAAATACCCCAGATTCGATAACATTTCTCCATTAGAAAATGGGAGTGAAGTTTTGGTAGAATGCGGCTCAACCCTAAGATCTTTGATCCATGAGTCCGTGACACTAGTCACAGGATTACAATCCGCTTACCACGTCTATTGACTTTTAAAATGTAAATGAACTTACTATTATGGGTGAGATTCACTTGATTGCATTATTACAATAATCCAACGTCTAAAAATATTTTTTTTGTTTTGAATTTCTTCTAGAAGCTATTAATTTAATCAATAAATCGGGCGATAAAATTAAGTCCTTGTCTGCAAACATTTTGATAAAATAAAAATATTGTTACATACCTTTCGGTTATTTTTAGGTTACATATGAATTGAAAAATTGTTGCATACAAATGAGCACTACAAAAGAAAACTATTAAAAACGCATTTCAATTGCACTTATGTCAATTAAGTCAATCTAGTGACAGATATTTCAGTGCCAGCGTAGTGCCATACATTACGCTGTCATTGTGGAATGAACGACGCCGTAAATTATCCAGCAGATCGGCGTCGGATCAGGCGACTGGCACCGCGACGCCAAAGCTCAAAGCTCGGATATAGAGTTTGACTCTAAACACGCTGTTACTTTACAAGCTAAGCAGAAAATATAATGGCGATGTTTATTTTAAAAAACAAAAAATATTTATAAGAAGATTCTAGTAGGAATAAAAGGATAATTGTTTGTAACAAATTAGTTTTATAATAGAGTACTTAATATTATAGAAAAAAACACAAACAGCATTATTTTTATCGGTAAGTCAAACAATATTTTACCCTTTACTTGTTTGCATGGCTACTCTACGATTGTCATGCATACTTAAAAATAATATGTGATCATTTTCATTTCAAATAGAATCGTGGAAATCGGATTTCCAAGAAACGTGTTCAGTATCCATACAGTGTTAGTATATTTGCGGGCAAACATAAGAAATGATATAATTTATAATATCAATTTAGATGATGTAAAATATATTATTTTATAGAGAAAAAATCACCAATTTTGTTTGTTACACATCCTAATTTTTTAGTTAATATTTTTTGATTAATATGCATAATTATTAAAATAGTGTATCCATAGCACATCTTTCGATTTTTATAGAAACTCGCGGAAAATTTGCACACACAATGTAACCCGCTCATAATATTTACAAACCTTTTTTTTCTTATTTTTATGGATAAATCATATAACACCACTAATTAAATACCTAGATGAATATCTTTTCTAAAACAGCACTGCCCATTTCACGGTGAGCGTTTCAAATAATATGGAGGACTAATGTCGTATATTGTCAATTTTCTTAATGACCATTTAGGTATTGAAATTAAATGAATGATAGCAAAATCTGAGTTTATTTGTACTCAATTCAGTTACAAAAATATATTTTCACTCGGGTGTTTAGTACATTTTATATTGATTAATAATGTGTTTATGATCTTTTAAATTACTTTACTCCGACGCCTTCCATACAACTTATTAAAAAAGTAATTACAAAATCATGTAATTAACTTTTCATGTTAACGAACTTTATCAATTTAATCAAGTCACAGTAAAAAGATTGTTAGTACTACGTTTGACAATACCAACACCAAAAATTAGAATGGCAACAGTGTTTCCTTTAGATGGTAAAGTAAAACTTAAAATAGTTGAAAATTTTTCAAAAACTATAGTACGAAAATCCTTTTTAATTCTCTAAAGCCCTGAATAAAATTTAATTTCAAATGCACATAAAAAATGGGCCCACGATGGGCGTCGATCATCACTCTAGAGTTAAACGCAGAAATGAGGTGATGTAATCATTTTTTTTATAAAAAACAACTGCAAAATGCTTAATCAAGTAAAATAAAATAAGTATATAGAGGCAATAAAGATCAAAATAATAAATTATATTTTCCTAATATTTCTGTGATGTTTGCGTAGCAACGCTCAGTTAACTAGCAAAGAAATGGGAATACTGTGCATGTCTTTAACAAATTGAGTGTGTCGAATAATTTATCTTGTGTAGAGATGGGTGTCAGAGATAAAAGAAAAGAAAATGACAGATGGACAATAGAAAAAACAATTCATTTTAATGTGGGTGACATAATGACAAAATGCTCACGTTTTTTTCCACGTTGATTCCGCGCAGAAATAACGAAGTAAGCTTACCTGAAAATAAAAGAAAAAAATATATTATTAAAGTGAAATATAAATAAATCATCATCATCATCATTCTCTTTTTGCACCTAATGGTGCATGGGCACTGCGTTGGTACACCAATCGCAGTGTATCTTTATCATTGTTTTTTATTACATGATGGCAAAATTATCAGTCTCACGCTTCAGGTACCAGTCCAGGGACTATGAAATATTCTAGTGCAAAAACACCATTTCAAATAATTTAAATCAACCATGCCCGGGATCAAACCCGAGACCTCTTGAATGGTAGGCAAACGCGCTGACCATTACACCATGAGGCCGACATAAATAAGTAAGTAATAAAACAACTACTCAAAAAAAAAAAAACAGAAAGATGAATGTTCATTATTATTTTAATAACACGGATTATGTTGGCTATGAGTTATATATTTCTGATAATATTGTACACATGCGAGAATAAATATTAAAACTACATTATTTTAGAAATTTGATCCATAAAAACCTTTTTTTTTGTGTAAATAGTTGGGAAAATTTGTCGTGATTATTATGACTATTATTGTATGTATGATTGATAAATAAAATCATTTTTTTAATCATTTTATTTTATCTATATATATGTAGTACGCATAGAATATTATAGTACTCTTTTATCGTAAATCAGTATTGTTATTCGATATCTCTTATCTATATGAGGATTAAAAGACACGTTTCAGTGAAATTGGTTTTTAGGAGGCAAAACTTTGAACACGAAATAAGGTAGTTATTTTGCCTGAAACAGTAATGTTAACCATAATTCGATTACAATGCAAATAATAACAAGACAAAAAAAAACTGATTTTAAAATGCGAAATATATAAAATAAAAATAATATTGTAAAAGCATTAAATATAACTGATTAATCTTAATATAAGACTTCAAAAGCTTATCATACACAGTACAATAAAAAAGCATTTTTTTTTTGTTATTTTTATATTTATTTAAAAAAATCCTATAATTACGAAAGTTTACAGTACATGTAAAAAACAGTAAAACAAAATGATTTTAAAAAATCACACATAGTATGTGGTTGGTATACTGGTGGAATCAGTTTAACGTAACAGCACGAATTTATGAACATACTAACACATCCATAATGATGCAAACATGCACACACACATATCACATAGGCGGCCTCCGTGGTGTAGTGGTCAAGACGCTTGACTCACACACGGAAGGTTCCGGGTTCGATTCCCGGTGAGAACACAAAAATTAAAATGTGATTTTTCTCAAGCCTGGGTGCTCTGTGATGTAATTCACCACTGTAATTAGGCCTCCTGGCCTGTTGTGGTGCAAAAAAAAAAAAAAAATGTAAATGTAAAATGTAAATATCCATACAAAACATTCATGTGTATATACGCATATACTTCAGCTAAAGAAATCAAGTACATCTCTTTTCATGACGTAATTTTTCGGTTTATTATTTAAAGGTGTGAATGGTCAAGCTTTTTATGTCTCTCACATTATTAATAAATACATTGTTTAATCTGGATTCGAAGAAGATTAAATGATTTTTTGTTTCTATAAATAGGGGTCGGTTTTAAAATCTAAGATCGCATATTTTGTTCACGAAGTTTACGTCACTAGGTTAAACATCACACATAAATCCGAGTCCCAAACAAACCTGAAGATACAAAAACCCTAATAAATTTTATGCGAATTCATCTTTTTTTGAATTATGGTGCATCCATTGATACTTGGCACATGGACTTAAAAATATGCGAATGGAGTTTTTATAAGCTTTTATTTGTTTATAAGTACAATGTTTGATTCAAACCTTTCAGATTTATGCGAATTTCGTTATAAAATAAAATATATCGCAAGCTAAAAAGCCTAACCATGAATGGCACATTTTTATAACGATTTTATCTGGGACAACCCCTTCCTAGCGAGGAAATTATAAGAGATAACGACTTTCATATACGTGCCGCTACAATATCCAATCTTTGCATCTTGCCATAAACTGGATGTATAAATTCACACATGAGCACTAAAAATGCTAGCGAGCACTGCTTGCATGCAAACTTTATCGCGTGTAAAGGGTTAAAAACCATTCGTAATCTGACTATTCTTATTTACTACAGGGGGTAATTATTCAATAAGAAACTAGTATTTAATGCGACATATAAAATATGAGCTTAAGAAAAAAATCTGAATTATATAAAGGTCATTCTTTTCGAAGATTTCAACGCAACGTAAAATATCAGTTTTCACTTAAAAATACGTGTATGTTTTGAGTATGTCCAAATGCTTGCAAACTGGCTCAATTTCCTACCAAGTGAGTTTTTCATATTTAAATTTGTTGCAACGGTGAGGGAAAACATTTTTGAGAAGGTAATATGGAAGTCTAGGCACTTTCAGGGATTATGACTTGTCATTGTCTGGTTTTAGTGGCCACTTTACACACTGTCTTACATTCATCCTTCTATCTATGTTTAATCATCCACATTTCTTCAACTCATCCATCTGTTGAGTTTTTTTTAAGTAAAAGAGCTAAAACCTTAATCATGTGGGTGAGATTCATCCGGCTGAATCAATTCACAAGTTAGGCAACGCCTGAAAACAATGGTGAATGTTACACAGTGTGTAAAGTGGCCTCTTAAACCATTAAATGGCAGGTCATAAGCTTTGTAAATATCTAGACTTCTATAATGCCTTTTCAAAAATGTTTTTCCCTCTCTGTTACAAAAAAATTAAAATACGTATTTTACATAGACCATGCCATGAGTCGAACCTGGGATCTAAGGCACAATAAGCGAATACGCCTACTAATCCGCAACGAGGCTAAGCTATACCCTCTCAATTCTGAGAGTAGCTTAATTATAATGTCATTATTTTATATGTGACAGAATCAAGAAAAGGATGCTGCGTTGGTTTGAACATGTAGAGCTAATGGGCAGTGAAAGAACGGCTAAAAAGATCTACGATGAAAATGTTGAAGGATGCAGAAAACGAGGAAGACCGAGAAAGACATATCACGATCAAGTACATCAAATATTTTATCTTTTACAGAGTATTTTATTTTTTCTTTCTTATGTTATTCAAAAATATTATAACTGTCCATTATTTATTACAGGAGCTTAAAATTCATTAACATTTTCTTGTATACTCACGAACAGGCCATACCATTGTGGGATTTTTTGTTTACTATTTTTCTATGAATATGTGTTTCATTGATATGTAATTATGCTTTAATTTTTTATACTCTGTTTTATTATTATGTTTATTGTAAAAAACAAAAAAAAATAAATAAAAAAAAATAAATTTAAAAAAATACTTGAAGATGGACATGTCAAAAGTAGGAATAATCGGCGTGCGTGCATGAGAAGATGGATGAATGTAGAGGAAGCGAGGTCTGTATGCCAAGATAGAGTGCTATGGCGTTCTGTCCTCTCTGCCTACCCCTACGGGGAAGTGGCGTGATGGTTTGTTTGTTTAAAATAAACAAATATGCAAAATGCACACATTGTGACATCCATACACTCATTGCGAACTATTCTAAATAATTAACTCTATTAAGAAATTTTCTTAACATAAACAAATATATTATTATAAGTTACAGTCTTTTTAAACATGCGTGCATTTAAATAAATAAAGTGTGCTGTTATTTACAGTGCCACTTTATAAGTTTAATTTACACCTCAAGTTGTAAACCAACATAATCAGAAAATACGAGTAAAAAGAACACATTTAGACAGCGGAACATAAAAAACTTACGAAAAATACCACGCGAGTTTTTCTTCTTCTACTTTACGTTTACGTGAGTCAAAAGCTTAAGAAAAAAACATAAAAATAAACACAAGAAATGAGATCTTCTAAAAAAATAAACTAACAAAACGTGATAAAACTGACAAGACCTCGTCTCTCACTGAGATATTTTGATAAATATATATTAGTGTATATATTTTATTTTATTATATTTTCCGAGTGAAATATCTCAACTTCGTGGCTGACGTCAGAGTGACGTCAGATCACGGAGCGGAAAAGCAATCCGGCAGATGCGAGAGATATCTCCCGTGTCATAAGTGGAGAAGATTCTATCGAGATCAAATAACCTGCGATATGTGACGTCAATGTGATCAGTTAGGAGATTTTAAAATCAAGAAATGGAAAATTATTTTCATTCAGGAGGCAAAATAAAATAATAATAAAGTGGCTATGTTTCATGTTTTTATATTTTCGTGTAACATTATCATGATAAAATTTAAAGAAAACATAAAACAGTAAAATAAAGTATTTTGTAATTAAGTACAATAAAAAATGAGCAAAATAAAGGCAAAATGTAGATTATCAAATACGATCAAGGGCAACTATTGCAAAACCCCCCGTTTAAGGCTGTAGTATGATAAAAAATATAAACAATTAATAATATTATGATTTTTGCATTTTTAAAAGTCGTCCTAATTTATTTATTTAAACAGTTATTAAAGCCATAATTAAACCTTAACTATAATAATAATAAAACATTTGACTATTTTAATTATTTTTACCTCATTTATAAAACCGAATTTTAAATTATTTTGTTTATTAACTTTTGTGTTCAATAATTGATTACCTTCATATCATTTGAACAAAGTGTACCCTCATCGTGAGTCTGTTTATGAGTACCAATGTGCACAAATTTAGTTTGAATTTCAATAGACGTAATCTACCTGTAAAAAAACTATTTTAGCTATCATTAGAATTTTTCATATAAAAAAACTTTGGAAATAAGATATTTTCATGTAGGTATTGTTTTTTTACTTTATTTTTTGATTGCGCGGTTTTCAAAAGAACGGCGTATTGAAATAGCAAAACCGTATAATTTTTATACTTTTATCATTTTACAGCCTTAATAATTAATAGCTTAATTTATTAACTACTGCACTACAAAGCGAAAAAAAGGCAAAAATAAAAAGAACCTTCTGAATAAATAATGTAACAAGATATATTTAAATTTCAGTGATGATTTTTTATTTTGAAACCAATTCCAAAGTAATCATCATTTAGCTCAAGCTTAGGCAAACTGCGACCCGCGAACATGTTATTCCCAGTTCGTATTTTTATAGTATCATTAAAAAAAAATATTGTAGAATTCATCGACTTATAAACAAAGTATCGAGTGGTCACATATAGGGATTAAGACTAGGTAAAAAGGTACACCTCAGAGACATGAAGTGTTAATATTATTATAAAGGTATTATAACCCTTTCGTTGGGAATAAAAATGATAAACAATGTACTGACTCAATTTTTTTAAATTTTCAACAATTCTACTTTCTTTATATGTTACTTAAACATAAATAATAAAGTAAAAAACAAATATAAAGTAAATACATGCACAAAAATATAAAAAATATGTTGACCAATTGTATAAAGTACTACGTTTATTGATCTACATTTTTTTTTTTAATCCCTCGCTACACTATTTATATGTGCAGTTATTTTTATTTTAAAATTAAATTTTGAATCTTTTATATTTGGCAATAAATCATTAAACATTTTGGAACATTGACATTATATTGTTTTTGACCAAAGGCGGTTGATACAAATGGGACAATACAGTATTTTTTTTTGGTGAACGAGTGTTTATATTTTGTTGGGTTCTTTTGACCTCACTTAATTTATCATAAAATTTGAGTAACAGGCACTTCACAAACAATTGTATTACATCCAATATCTTAAATGATCCATTTTTGTGCTATTTTCACTAAATTATTGATTATTAAACGAAAAGATTTTAAAAAGGTAATTTATTTGACAAGTTTAAATACAGTATGGAAATATATGCTGTCAGAGAGATATTTTAGCACCCTACAAGTGGGATTTGGTCCAGGACGTAATATTGAATCCTGGTGTCATCCGGCTCAAAATTATATTTATTATTCAATATCTTTCCCACGATCTGCTCCCGGCAATCCTGTGATACGATTTCCCGGATGGAGAAATATTCACACGCGTTTCCTGTACCAGTTGAAATGAAAAATGCACTTGGTTCAAGGTATTTATACATTTTACGGTTAATAAAACTGGTGCATCTCGAATGCTTTTTTAAGAGAAAATAAAGAAGAATTTTTTTCATAAAATAGAAAAAAATAATCAAGACAAAATGTAACTTGACTCAATTCTGTCGAAATGCAAACGGTTTCGGCTCGGGCGAATTCCCGGTAAAACTACGTAGGAACCATCGTTAAACAAATGTCGATATCCATGCTATGTAAGGCTGAAATAAACGTTATCGACTTAATCAAGAAAAGAATTCAGCATTTTAATTATTTTATAAATGAATTTGAGATTAGAAAACTAATAAAAATTTCAACAATAATATGTATGTGGTATTTTATTTTCAAATGATAAATGTAATAACATTGCTTATGTTAACATGCAATTTGATATAAATATGTTGAATGATAAAAACATAATCTTATATTATCTTAGAGTGTTATTTTAAAAGGTTAAGTGTTTCATTTCTAATGAGACTTTTTTATTTGATTTAACAAATTAGTTAGTAGAGAAGTTTCGCAAGGGGCCCAACAGCAGCAAAAGGAAGCAAAAGGAAGTAAATGATAATTTTATAATAATAATAATATTTGGCTGATTTATAAAGTGCCATATTTGTAAAAAATCACCTCAAGGGCGCTTTACAATTGTATACCTAAACTTACATTCTAACTAAACTAAAGTGATATATTATATTTCCAGATTTAAAATTGAGGGTATGATAGTCTAAAGAAGTGAGATTTTAGTTGGGATCTGAACTGACTGGGACTGTCGATGAATTGTAAGTTTAAAGGCAATTGGTTCCAGGAAAAGGGGCCGGCGCGGCAAAAGCACGATCTCCAAATCTAGTGTTTGGGGAGCGCCGGATTTCGACAAGTTTTCCTCTTCCTGAATCAAATGCTGACCTAAGAGAAGATTTTTTTTGACATGTATTTTCCCTAATACAAAGGTCCGATAGGTATTTTGGAGCCATTTCATGAAGGGATTTGAATACTGTCCAGCACAACTTGTATTTTATTCTCTCTGGGCTTTTTAACCAGTGCAAATCTCGAAGATGTTTCAAAGACCTCAGGATTGATTTCCGACATGGTTGAAATGAAAAAGTTATTCAAAAACATGTCTTTACACTTGAATATTTTAGTCTCCGGATTGACATCTAAAGCATAAGGCTGATCATCTTACCTTCATATTAAAAAATGGTCAATGCACGCTACGATTGATCTTGCATTGCATTTTCTTGTGCATCATAATGTGCGGTAAGGAAATGATGATGATTAATAATTTGATTGACAATTATAAAATATTTTTGTTTTTAAAATTTTACATTGGAGGCAATAATTTTGTTGTTATAATTGTAGTAGAATAACACATTTCTGAATAAGCGGTGGATTAATTATAATCTGATTTATTTATTAACTTTTTATGTTTTGAGAAAACAAGAGCGTTACAGAAAATACTTACAAATTGCATGGCAATTTTTTAAGCGGTTTATGTTTTTTTTACTTAAACATGTGGTCGTACTAAATTATCATAATCATCATTTTTTGTTTTCCCTTTCTATTGCAACAAATTTAAATATAAACAACTCCCTAGGGAGAAAATTCAGCCAGTCTGCAAGCATTTGGACATAACACAAGGCACTGCATTGATACACCAATCGCAGCGTATCTTGATCATTTTTGTTACATAAAGGTAAGGTGATCAATTACGCTTCAAGTACCAGTCTAGGGACTATGAAATACTCTAGTGTAAAAACACCTTTTAAATAATATTTCATATCAACCATGTCAGGAATCGAACTCGAGATCTCTTGAATGGTAGGCAAATGCGCTGACCGTTAAACCACGAGGCCGTACTGAAAGCTCCGTAAAAAGATATCGCTCGTAATTTTATTTCCATTTTTCTCATCTGAATATTGACATCAAAATAAATGCGTAATTAAATTATGATACTGTAATCGCTAAAATTGTAAGTGTCAAAAGTCGATGAAATTGCTGAAAGTAAGCTGGTACAAAAAAAAATGCGAGGTATTGCTAAAGCAACCGATTTCAATCCTAATTTCGCAAATATTTCTAAAAAAATATAAGTAGATACGAGTTTCCAGAATAAAACATGATAATAGAAGTAATGAGAAGTATTGGGGGGGTATTTCAGGAGACCGCTACGAGACATGAAATAAATTTATATACTTTTAAAGAATTAAAAAATATGGATGTTAAAACATAAGCAAAATGATAAATGTTACAAGTGTTTTTCTGAAGAAGAACTTTAAAATACTTTTGTGTTTGAGTATGTCCAAATGCTTGCAGACTGGCTGAATTTACTACCTAGGGAAGGGTTTATATTTAAATTTGTTGCAACAGGAAGGGAAAACATTTTTGAGAAGGAAAAATGAAAGTCTAGGCATTTACAGGGTTTGTGACTTGTCATTGGCTAGTTTAAGTGCTACTTAACAGACTGTGTAACATTCACCATTCTCCCTATTTTTGAACATCCACTTTTCCTCAACTCATACATCTGTTGACTTTTGTCAAGTAAAAGAGCTGAAACCTTTATCACGTAGGTGAGATTCATCCGGCTGAACCTGTTCACTTACTAGGTTACGTCTGAAAATAATTTTCCCATTTTGCGATAAAGGTTTTAGCTATTTTACGTCATTGAAAAGATTTAAAATGTTCTCCAACCATAGTGAAATTCGTTAATCGTATGACTCCCTAGGGAGTGAAATCAAGTCTTTTGTTTACAAACATTTGGACAAACTCAAAATATTGTATTAAATTCAAAAAGTTAAATTTTTACGAAAATACTGCAAATTTGGAGTAAATGTTAAAAAAAATTGTGGAATGATTTGTGAAACTGATTTTTTTTTAAATACATGTTGCATCACAAGATGAAAAAGACCCATTTTGTATTTTGGCATTGGAATTACGTTATTTGTTCAAAACATTAGCAATCTTCCAAATTAACAATAACTGATTTAGTGTTAATATAAAGCCTACGACTCACTAAAATAAGGCAGGTAGTTTTATTTTATGTACGGTTAAATGTATTTCTTACATTCCCAAAGATAAAATAAAGTATGGCTAGAATCCCAAGTTTATTACGCTCAAGCCACTAATGGAATAAACAAGACTTTAAAACATAATATCACATGGACGTGCTTTTTAGTTCAGTAGGAAAATTGTCGAAATTCAGGAAAAAAATTTTTATGCGTGAAAATGGCGATACAAATGAAGTGTGAAAATGGTAGAAAAAATAATGACGCAGGTTTGGATAAATTGAAAAATAATGTGAAGGGTGAAACGCGAAAAAAGCATTCAGGACAAAATCGAAGTATTCAACTTATAAAACATTTTTTTAAATCATTCGGTTAGAAAATCATACCATTTTTGACAATAAAAAATAATGTATTTTTTAAATAACACAACAACCCTATTTTCTTATTTAAGTTTTTAATTGGTTTGTAGTTTGAAGTTTTAAATGACAAATAAAGTATAAAACTATTATATTTTTATTTTAAACACTAATTTAACATTACGATTCCCACCCTAACATAACAAAAAAACTTTATTTATTAGCTCAGTGTGCAGAATTTATAAAATTGAATAGGAATGAATTCCTTAGTCAAAAAAATCTCCATAAAGAAGCTTGTATAGCTTTGAAACCGGTCTGTTGATAAAAAAATAGTTAATAAACACAAAGCAGTTTTTATTTATTTTATTATAAAATTTATGTAATATTTTTCACTATAAAGGTAAAACTAGAATCTGAGATTTCTGCATGATGTAATTAGATTTTTGTATTACAGTCTCAACGTTAGACTAATTTGGTATAACTTTATCAAACTCAAACATAAATTTTCACGCTCTCTAGACCAAAGAAAATTGGGCCAAACTTCTCATTCTAGGAACAAGCTTGGCTATGTATGAATATTTTAGTCCACATTGAAACTAAATCCATACTGCATGGTCTGAAATGCAAAGCAAAATGTGCAACTAAGTGTAAAAGTCCCGGGCATTTGTATTTAAGTCGTTGAAATATTAACTCCATTTTGTGGAGGGTTGCTTTAGCTTTGCTGTAGAATTATGAACTAGGTACCTTAAATGGGGCTAGAGCTTGCAGATGCTAGTTTCAGTGGTCCAGTTGGATAAATCTAGTAGGAAACAAAAGCTTTCAGTTAAACTGTCAAACGCAGCTTTTGATCTTTTAATCCCGACATGCTTAGGAGTTATTAAAAGAAAATGAAAAACATTACAGTCATAAAAAAATAATCGAAGTGTCTGGAAAAATACAAACATTTTATTACAGATTCTAAGAAAAACAACGTTTGTTAAATTCTTTACAAAGATTTTTTTTAAATTTAAAAATGCTGACGGTTTTAGTCATATTCAACGGATTTAAGAATAAACATACGTAACATTATTTTTTTTTACTTTTCATCGTTCTATTTACAAAAATACAAAACTAAAGTATGAAAATTGTATCTCAGAAACAGAATTATATAAAAAATAAATGTGTTTTTCAGAAAAACTTCCATTTGGATGTTCAATTCAAAAAACTTTCTGTATTTGAGTAACAATATTCATATGGTAGGAAGCGAGCAACATGAAAAATGCAAAATCTTTGACAATGACATAACCTCATTTTACTTTCCCATTTTATAGATTTGGCATAAAACGAGTTTCCCTCTCTTTTGAGAATAATAGCGAAATGCGGGGAATTGTGACATGCCGTCGGCATGGACTTCTAACCCACTTTCCGAACTTTTGGTTTACTTTGCATTTTTTATAACTTGCATGTATGTGTTGGTTTGAAGGACCAGTGTGTTCAAGGAATCTCAGTAAGAAAGAAAACGGAATACAATAAAGATTATAATAAAAGGGGCATTTTTATAAATACAATTATTATTGTCAGTAACGTAGGTTTTGTTTTTTACAGAATGAATGATTATTTTTTGAAAACGCAATTAAAAAAATATGTATTATTAAATACGTTCATGAAAAATGTTCGCATATTTGTGTGATACCAACTTTTAATGATATTTTACAAAATAAATAAATATTTGGGTTCTTATGATTTACCCAAATATTTCATTTTAAGGGGCCATTTTCAACGAGTTGTAAATAACTCACTATTAGAAAATGGAATCGAGTCGGGATGAAGTGGGATTCGAACCACGGAACTTTGGTCCGTGAGTCCGAGACACTAGCCACAAGACCACAACCCGAGTTGAAGAATCTCGTTTATTTTTTATACCATATTATGCGGACGATAAGATGTATCGGATCATAAGATGCAACCCAAAATTTATCTGTCAGTTTTTAGAAAAAAAATGTTTATGACGATAAGACGCATCGGACCATAAGACGCACCCCAATATATGGTTGAATTTTCTAAGTATGATATAACTTATATTTTATATTTAATACTGACAATATTTATTGAATAAAAATAAATAAAACACGGCATTGTAAGACGACGCTTCCCATTATGTGCCGAATTTTTTTTTTTCTTTTACGTAATGGTAAACGTTTATGTAAATATATGTATTAAATTTATATAAAATTTGTATTAAATTGTAATGTTAAATTGTATAAAATACTAATATTTTTTTCTCAATCAACTGAAAGAAAGAAAAAGTAATCTCAATAAATTTTCTCAGTAGATTCCCGACATGGTTGACATTAAATATTTATTTAAAATGTGTTTTAACACTAGAATATTTCATAGTCCCTGGATTGGTACCTGAAGCGTAAGACTGAGCATCCTACCGTCATGTAACAAAAATAATCAAGATGCACTGCGATTGTGTACCAATGCATAGCTCTATGCACCATTAGGTGCGAAAGGGAATGATAATTATGATGTTATGCCCTAGGGATTAAATGTGGTAACATTTAATATTACCATATATTATAAAGTTGTACCGAATCTTCTAATATCATTAACTAGCATTCTATACAGTTGTATTGGGGGTTAATAACAAGGGAGCTAATTACCAAGAAATTGTTTGTAGGTTAACATAGTAAAAGGTGGTGCATTTAGGAAAATAAGACATCTTAGGCAAAAGGACTGTGAATATAAGAAAAAACTTATGTCACTAGTTATATTATATTATGACTACGTAATATTATATTTCCGAAACTGGGTTGTTTTTTTGTATGCACCCTGTGATCTTTAATTTCCAGTTCATAACACAATTTAAATCAACAATAAAATGTTTGGAAGAATAAAATGTGCGACTTGTTATGTGGCTAATGAATACAAATAAAAACTAAAAGAATTTCTTAGGTGTAAAACAAAACTGTGAAAAAAATACTTAAATTTTCAAAAAAAGAATAAAAATGGTATTTATTTTCAACAAAAAAATATTTTACCGCCAACTCACTGAATTAAACTATTAATGACTACATTTTTTTATAATATAGATGAAAAATTAGGTTAAATCTCGTTCCAACACAAAAGCTTTATAATCCGTATTACGTAAAGGATTTATTTTGAATTCAATTCTGCTTCCATTACAAAAAGCTGTATCTGAGAGCAAATTATTTTATCAGGTAGAATCAGTCGGGCGCTTTCAAAAGCTTCAATAGAATGTTTCTTTGGTAAAAAATCTCGGAGAATTCACAACGCGTGCTTTAGAAATTTTAGTCAAAATTTATGAATTGAAAGATCGAAAATTAAACTTCTTATGAAGTAAGATTGGTTTTTTTTAAACATTTCGATACTTTTAATTTTTTATATAAAATAAATTTAATCAACTTAAAGGAATTAAATTCATAAATTTGAAAGAAAGAAAAATAAACATATTTGAAGCACTAACATAGTGATTTTCTATGAAAAATAATAAAACTAAATAATTACTTAGCGTAGAATAACTTCAAGTCGCTACGTAGCGTTTTTGCACTAAGCAAATATTCAGTAATATTTTTTAATTTGTGGCAGAGAAAAATGAAATAAATGAAAACGTATTATTTTTATAGCTGAAAATTTACCTGTTTATAATAAAAATGTGTTATTAATATCAGAGGGCCACTTTAATATATTAAGTTTGTTGGAGTTATGAATTTACAAATTAAATATGATAAAATTTTACTAAGAAACTTTCACCATCGAATTATGAATAAAGTTTTCAGGAAATTCTGCGGAAAATTCATGATCATTGAAGGGAATTTAAATATTATGAAATATTATATTATATGCAAATCACTAAATACGTAATTTCGACTAAATAAGCATTATAATTAAATACGAAAATGTCATAACTAATTCATTTACATTAAGAAAACAAGTAGACTCTATTTACACTGATTTCAGTAAGGCCTTTGACAAAGTGTGTTTAAAAATTGTTATCGCCAAACTATCTAAACTAGGAATAAGTGGTCCTATGATTAAATGGTTTCAAAGCTACTTGACTGATAGAACATTAACGGTAAAAATTTGTGACACTTTGTCCCAAACTTTCTGTGCTACTAGTGGAGTTCCACAGGGCTCCCATTTGGGCCCAATACTTTTCATCATCTTTGTTAATGATGTAATGGATGTATTTGATGATGTGGAGATATTGCTGTTTGCCGATGACATGAAGATTTTTAAAATAATCAATACTGTAAATGATTGTAATATTCTGCAGCGTAATTTAGATAAAATATTTCAGTGGTGCTCTGCTAATAAACTGCAATTGAATATTAAAAAATGCCAGGTAATGAGATTTTTTAGAATAAAAAATCCCATATTATTCGATTATCTGATGGGAAATACTCAATTAATCTCAACTTCTGAGGTGCGCGACTTAGGCGTCATTTTCGACCAAAAATTATCCTTCATTAGTCACATTAACAACATAACTAGTAAATCTCTGAAAATGTTGGGATTCGTGTTACGTGTGACTAATGAATTAAAAAACATAGGCACTTTGAAGTTGATGTATACTTTTTTAGTGAGAAGTCAGTTAGAGTACAACTCGACAATTTGGACTCCTTACTACAATTGTCATCAAAATTCTCTGGAAAGGGTCCAAAAAAAATTCTTAAGATACATAAATTTTAAACTTGGAATTAGTCATGAATTTTTAAATTACGATTTTTTATTAAAAACATTAAATTTGCTTAAACTTAACGATAGAAGAAAAATTATAGACCTGTTAAATTTGTATAAAATTATGCATTCTATATGGGATTGCCCAGAACTTTTGTCACTCGTCAACTTCAGGGTGCCTGGAAGGATTACTAGGCGGGTGCCACCGTTTTGCAGTAGTAACTCACGCACAGTGTATGATTGTAATGCCGTATTGAGCCGACTTCATGAACTCAGCAATAGTTGTTCCCACATATCGGATATATTTAATGTGGGGTATTGTTCTTATAGAACAAACCTTATAAACTTTTTCAAAGATGAGCAGTAATCATATTTAATGTAGTTACTTCATATATGATTTTCTGTTTTTTTTTTTTTATATATATTTTTATTATAAACCTTATTATGTTTAAAATTTGATTTACTTTTTATATTAATTTTTAAAGTTCTCGTATACTTTTTATTTCAAACTTTTGTTTTATTTAAACTTTTTTTTTTTTTTTTAATGTTATATAATTTTTAGGCTTGATTATTGTTCCTTAGTTTTGAGTGCAAATATGTAGTTTAAAAAATATCAAACCTTATATGTTTATATTATAAATTTGTAAAAGGCAATTATGCCGTGTATGTTAATAAATAAATAAATAAATAATTTTAAATAAATTGTAATATCTTATTTATAAAATCAGCTTTATAATAAAAATGTCATTGACCTCATATTTTATGATACATTTGTGGGATTTGAAACGTCAAGACCTACAAAATAAACACAATAAAAGCAGGTATAAAAATAAATACACAAATAATAAGGAAACGTCAGGACGGATGTTCTGAAAAGGGAGGTGCGTGAAGATTTTCATTGTAAAGAATCACCCTATCATATTCAAACGGCGTATATATTTCCACCGAACAAGCCAAGTGAACCAATTTCTCAAAGAAGGGACTGGGAAACTCTTCGAACCCTTTCTGCGAACAAAACAAGGCTCCGTAAACAAAGCCTCGCAACAACGAAAGTTTTTCACGAAAATAACGGAAAAAGATAAGGTGAAGAATTTCTCAACATATGCGAGCGAGAATTTCGGTACATACAACATACGTACATACACAATGCGAGGTGAACCGTAAGATACAAAAGATCTGTGCTATCAGAATACACGTACACATGAAAATCAACCGACTTTTCAAACAGTGAAACAACGAAGACAAAAAGAGAAATACGAAATTTCTCCCTTCACTCTTTCGTTGAATATTTATGATTAATGTTAGTAAATATAACCACTTACATATTTTTTTTATGTATACCGGTTTAGAGACGTACCCGTCTTTTTGTCAGGACTCTCACTACACAAACAAGCAAATAATAAAACACTATTTTACCTTTACCATAACCGCAGTATATAATGTAATTAAAAAAATTATAGAAATTACATGCAGAGTTAAAGGGGCGTGTCCATTAAATTATATTGGGAGAACGTCAAATAGCTTTAATATTTGAATTACAGAATACACGAGGTGTTTAAATAACAGTAATTTATCGAATAATTCGCTGCTTAAATTCAAAAGGGCCACAAATTGAAATTGGATTTTTTTTAGTATACGCAATCAAAGTTTTTAACATTAATGAGCTTTTGTTTTATTAAATATTTTTAACATCAAGATGCGTTTTTCAAAGCTGTATCTATCTTATTATGGAGTTTTGTATTAAATTAACAGTTAATATATGAGTTGGGTAATCCCAAAGAGTGGCGGTGATGGCGGTTTCACGCCACCAGAACAGAAAAATCAAAGAGCTGTTAGGGGTTTGAGTCATTTATAATGCAAAATTCATGACAGGCGCCGTGGCGCAGTTGGTTAGACGGATAGCCGTCACAGATAGCTGTGAAACTGGCGTCGCGGGTTCGATTCCCGCCAGTTGCAAGAAAAAAATCCAAGAAAGATTTTTTTCTCAATTGGTCTGGGTGTTGTGGTGTATTTTTCATTACCTTCTTCCATATTCCCTCTATCCCACCTGCTGACAAGCCTCAAAATAGAGGCTTAGCGGGTTATTCCTTTAAAAAAAAAATATGTAAATAGTAAATAAAATGTGAGTCTTTTTATTATAAAAAAAAAATGACCGATTTTCGTTTTTGCAACAAAGCGAAGTTTCTGGGTTTTTGATTTGTGGCTGTTTTGTTTTTAAGCAGCGAATTGTTAGTAAATATTAATTTATATCCACACATCGACATATTTATGTTTAACGGTTTCCAGAAGTGCCCATTTCTTCGACTGGACTTTAATTACACTAACATACTCGACGAAATACTTTTTGCATGTTATCAGTGTAATGAGTGTAGTATGGGAGAAACTGGTGCGTCTCGAAATTAGTATTCATAGAATAGTCGGTAAGTGGTTATATTTAAAAAATGACCATCATTTTTACGAGTATTCAAACTTTTACGGCCACAAAGGTAATTCTTAAAATATTAATACTACTACCATCACGTCATTTTCGGTAGGGGCAGGCAGAGATAATAAACCGCCAAACACGTTTATCCTGGCAATCATTCCAAGCTTCTTCCACATTCATACATTTTGTCATACGTGCCCGCTTTTTACATGACCAGATTTAAGATTTTGGTTTATCTGATCATGCCACGACTTCCTTGGTCATTTTCGTTCCACGTTACCGTTCATTCTCGCCATATATCTGTTTTACTATTTTTGTCATCCATTTGTTCTATGTGACCAAACCTTTTCAGAGACCCTTTCTTAATTATAACTGACTCAGATTTACACTCTCGCCTGATTTCAATATTAATAACATCAAACACTTTCTTTGTGGTTGTTCTTTATAATAATAATCATCATAAAACAACTTTGTCAAGCTCCATATGGTTAGCTTTAATACTCGGCAGATGCTGTTCAAATAAAATAGAATAAGATTCATTAGTAAATTACACCTTGATAAATAAGCTTCTGTAGCTTTAACGGTTTCAAATCATCCGGTTGGAAAATCACACCATTTCGTCGCGTTAGAAAAACAAGGTTCTATCTAACAAAATAAGTTTTTTTATATTGAAGTTTTATTATATTTATATTTAAATATCGGTTCTATCAGCATCTAAATTTTTTAAAAAAACGTAATCAATCCTTTAGTATGATTCAGTTTATTGTGACAATATTAATAAAAAATGTTCAGTAAAAAAAATGTATTCATTTCAAACGTTCATGTATCAAAAAATTATGAATCCACATAGAACCTTGTAAACCCCAACGCGACGATTTGTTGACAATGAATAATTATTTATTTATTCAAGTAAAACAAGACCTTTTTTTCTTTTATGAATTTTTAATTGGTTTGTTGTTCTAATTTTTAAATGACAAATCAAGTATAAAATTTATAAATTTGATATTTAAAGCTCTAACTTTACATTACGCTTTCTACCCCTGCGAGACAAAAAGATTTATTAGCTCCATATGCAGCACTGATAAAATAAAATATAATAGAATTCCTTAGTTGAGTATACTTTGATAAAAAAGCTTGTATTGCTTTGAAACCAGTCGGTAGAAAAAAAACGGTTGGCAACAAAGTTGTTTTACGTGTATTATTATTATTGATAACATTATTTATATAATATTATTTACAACATGCATGTGAAAAAAATAACAATGGATTTCTCGTTTAGAGGAAATCTCCTATGGGAGAGAAAATTATGCGGTATGTGGCCTATATTCAACACATACTAAAGAGAAACGAATATCTAGAACAGTAGAACCTACGTCCATGTGAACTCTATGTAGACTGAGCGAATAAGTATGGGAATACATGGAGAGGGGGTGAATATGGCAGGTGGAGCACGATTTACTATTTTGGAGTAGACTTTTAAAGCATTGGAACTGTTTAGATTTTAATAGGGGTGCCAAAAATGATAATCTACTGAATAAACAATAAAATTAACTCGAAATCTAAAGGTCAACCTATAGCCGGTATTACAATTGAACGTAGTTATGCAGAATCAGACAGTCCACAATTTAAAAAAATGATATTTTTTTGTTATCGGGTGCAGTAAGGTCAATCCAGTGTTTTGCTAAAAACAGCCCGTTGTCACACAAAAAACTGTATTAATCACCTTCTGAAAATGGTGACGATCACGAAAATGGAATTTCTCAATTTCCAAAAAACACCCACAACACTAGAAAAATCTTACTGTACTTTAAAAAATTTTAAAACTGGTCAAATACATAATTTGATTCTTATTTGTAATGTAAAAAAAAACTAGCGTATTCATTATTTACCATTTGTTATAGTCAAAAACATTCCAACTGTTGTGTAGATTCGATTATTCTCTCTTTTCACAAAAGTGCTATTATCTCAGTTTCACTTTTCTTTGGCTGGCTTTCTGCATAACAACGTTCAATGAAGAACGTTCTTCCGCGCACAAAACAATTATTCCACGATGAATAATATATTTTAAGTTAATTTACTCGCACTTTTATTTCGACCTCTTTCTGTTTTGCGTTAAATGCAGCAGAGTAACTATTATGCAAGATTTATTTTATTTTATTCATTTATGGTTTTATTTACTATTTAAAAGTAATCCCTAATTGGAGAAGACCCATGCTAAGGAGGACTAACATATACGATAAGTTATATATCTCATTGAAAATGAAGCCGGAACCACAGACTCCAGATGGACTAAAAAAAATCTTGGAATGGCGACCCAGAACCGGCAGAAAAAATGTTGGCAGACCTCGAGCAAGGTGATCTGATGGAATAAGATGAGTTGCAGGAAGTAGTTGGATGCGGTTGGCTCAGAAAAAGGAGATTTAAGAGGGAGGCTTATGTTCTCCATAGAAAAAAAAAGGTTGCTGATGATGATATCCGGTATTTGATTTTTTAAATAGCTTAAATATTTATGAAAAGTGTTATGATTATGAGAATAAAAGCTTTCGACGATTGAATTCTTATGATTTGGACATACTTATTGCTATTTTGATAGTTAACCTTTATAACAATAATTTTTTATGTAATGCTGACACCCCTGTTTATTTTTGAGGGGTGGTCGTTGATTTTATATTCACCCTGATCTCTCAGGTAAGTAGCTTACCCCATTGAGATTTGTCACACGCTGAGAGATTTCTAAAATAATAGAAAACGAATATTTTTACGACAAAAATATGAATCACGTTACATAATGTAAAACACAGCTTAAGGTGAAAAATCGCAGAATCGATTTTTTTTTTACACAAACACAGCTATGTTATGTTATGTTTGGATAATTTATAGCGCCATTTTTGTGAAACTCACCTCAAGGGCGCTGACTCAGCTCAAGGGCTGTATTAATTAATTAATTAACCTGTATCGAATCAAAACTCTGTGAACGTGTATATTTTTTACTTGTTTAACTGGTCGAAGGATATCATCCTTATTCCTTATTATTTTCCCAATCTGGACCCGATGTTGCATAGCTCACCACATTATTTATATCTCAATCATTTGTAAGATAAAGGTGGGGTGATAAATATTACATTTTTGGTGACAACTCTTGGGCAGAGATTGATGCATACCAATAAACTTATATAAAACTATCGATTAAATAAATTCTGACATCAAAATTGTACAGCTAAACGTGAACAAATATTGATAAGACAGTGATTTTTGATTAGATTTTTGAATAACCTACCGTAGTAAAACGCGAAAAGTTGTAGCTGTGAGGATGTTTGATAGAAATTAAACTTTTTTTGAAATTTGAATTAAGTCGTAATTGGAGTTACAAATAATTAAAAGGAGGGTTTTCTTAACTGTCAAAGGAGTATGTCCAATTGTTTGTAGACAAGACAAGATTTTACTAACCAGTTGAATTTTGTGAAGTAAAAGAGCTGAGACCTTTATTGATGTGAGTAAGATTTAAATGGCAAAATTATTTCCCCTACTTGGCAATGCCGTATTTTTTTCGAGTACTTTTCAATTTTTAAGATTTTTGTACCAGTTAGTTTAATTAAGAACATTTTGAGAATGTCCAATAGAGTATATCCAAATATAAAAATGGAAGAATTGTGGTATTCAAACATATGCAGAAAAAATAATTTTATATACTGTCCACTTAAACGGTTCATGAGCACTATAAATGCCTAGATTTCCATATTCCGTTTTCAGAAATGTTTTCCCTCTCTGTTGCAAAAAAATTAAATATTTTTTTTCCATTTTGGTTTCAAACGCCATTTCAGAGCACCATGTGTAATGGCTTCCAAGGGTTGTCATTTGCTGAAACGTCTATTTGTGTGGGAATAAACCTTGGTAAATAGAAAATTTCATCATCTCCACAACGAGAATTGCTTGAAACTGAAACGGAGGAATTCTCATTCACTTAAAGACGACTCAACAAAGAAATATTCTTCAAAAGAAGCGAGGTATTAAGGCTCACTTCACCTTTGTAATTCGCCGTGTAATCCGGCTTAACTTTCGCAAGAAGACGGTGAAAACCAGAAAATTGTACAAAATTCTTTTACGAGGCATTGATGGTTCAATAAAATATTATAAATATGAACATGATATAAAATCATACCTAAGCATAGTGGTAGAATTAGGACGGTATAGTAATTATTACTCATATGCCTGTTACACTTATGGAACGGCTGCAGACATTCTGTCCAATTCTTTACTATCTTATAAGTCCACAATATCAAGTTTATTTGTAGCGCTCGTCAAACTACTCGTATTATTGACAATTAATTTCCATAAATAAAAAAAATACCTGTTTATTTATTTTTATTACCTTATACTTGTTTTTTATTTTTTACTATTATATTAAATTGCATTGTAGTATTGGCAAATACGCATTTCATAAATACATATTTTTATTTCTTCGTTTTTCGCGATAATTTATGCTTGCTTGTTCAACTTTTTTGCCTTTCTTGCTTACCGTAACACTTTATTTACTGAGTTTGCTTTACAGAATTTATTTCATAATCTTTGCATTTTTTGTTTATATGCTTCTATTTTTTCTTGCATACCTTTGTTATTATTGTTTTTGTTTTTTACCTTGTAAAACTTTTTATTATATTCTTTTTAACTCATTTCACTTTTTTTGGTATATTCTGTGTTTATTATTTAGTATATTAGCATGTATTATGTTTTAATTTTTTGTAAATGCCCTTTGGGCGTTAATGAACAAAATAAATAAAGTTATATTCGGCGTAAAGCTGGGATACCGTTCATTGAAACTTATTTCACGCTTATGTATACTAGAGTCCAACGTGGTATAGCGCTGGAATAAGCCCGCGATCTGTTTTTTATTACATTTTCAGAAGCAAAATGAATTGTATTTATCTCAAATTTTCAGAATTTAAAGCAAAATATCGTTCATGAGTGTGAAAATAATCATCTAACTTATCTAAATTACATTCAGAGGAATTTTATTTAGCAGATCTTTCAAAAATGATCCTTGGTATCTTTTACAGAGTTTAAAAAAAAAGAGATATCATATTACATATTAAAATTCATTGAATTGAAATATATACACCCAATCGCCTAAACGTCTATTAATGACATATTTTAGCGTGTAGTTTATCGCGTGTATGGCCAATTTGCAAGGTGTAATATATATATAAGAGTTCCCTTTCTTCAATTTTTTATATTAAATAATAATTTCTTTGAAAAGTCTCACAGAAAATACTGTTTTTAAACTATTTTTATTTGTTTTTCTTTTAGAAAAAATTTTGAGCATAAAGCATTGAAATAAGACATTAATAACTAAATTTCATCATCGATTTTGATCGACTTGGATATCGTTAATTACGCTTGACTTTTGTTTTATTTCGTTACTAAACATTGAGGCGTATAATTAGAGTAAATATAAGCTTTCGAAATATGTTCCCTCAACCTGCGGCCAGTTGGCATATGTTTGATAGAACGGACTTTAGTCTGTTGCTAGCGTTCGCCGGCTACTTTTCTCCTCGAAATTACTAAAATGCCTATATTTACGCTTAGTATGGTATAACCTTTCGCATGCAAGTAATGTCCTTATCTCAATCAATACTTGTTTAAATAGCAATTTTAATGTAAAAAAATATTTTTATTATTATTTTACAAATTCGTGAATTATCTCATGTCTCTGTCCTGCTCAGTTTGTCGGGCGTAAAGCGAAATGACTAACAAAGGTGACGGGTATGCGGAAGGAAGCAACACACAGAATAGAACTTACAGTAAACCGATTTAAACAGTCCGTGCTTTTTATTGTACTACTTGTTTTGCTTGTCAAAGTTGACGAGGTATGACGTTACGATACGTGCTCGCTCCGCTGGTCAATCCCATTTCTTTGTGGACAACTTTTTAGCTTGGATTTGTATGGAGTGTCATCTCTTTATATTATATCTCAATGTTACTAAATGGATTTAATAATATTCTAGAATAAATATGTAGCAATGTAAATGAATAAAATTTAACTAATTTTTTTTTGGCGTAGTAGACTGCAATTAATTCAACACCTGATAAATTAAAAATAATTATTTTTAGATACAAAAAACACCACTAATTTTTCTCGACTTTCTCTTTTCACGTGGCAGATAATATTTGTATAGACTTCTTTTAAATTGGTTTGATATAGTTTATATAGTTTTATATAGTTTGATATAGATAGTTTTACTCATAATGGAAACTTAAAAATAATTAGAAAATTAAAAAAATAAAATTTAAAAACCTAGACGGGGTTTGCGTGCAGTTAGCCGTTGGAAGTATGCAGACCGTAAAACAAGGAAAATGGCTGAATCCGTAGGAGCTATCGACTATCGACAAACAGTAACGACCAAACGCGATTATATACCGAACTCATCGATTTGTTCCGCAAACCCCTTATACCCCGATGGCCTATAAACTCTGATCACCCATTAGGCGTTTATTTTACAACTTTTTACCTCAAAACAATGCGTAAAATAACAAAAAGTATGATTCAATTGCCAAAAAATTATATTGGTACAAATGGTAATATTATTTTCAAAATAGTTTAAATCGATGTACGTTAAATTTAGGCGGCTTAGTGGGACTTTAGTTTTTGTAAAATCGAAATATTAAAAGTGTTCAATGTATATGTTGATAAATAATTCAATGGAGTAGGCTGAATTATTTTGTATATTCTCGTTTTCCATTATCAGTTTTTATATTAAAAATGCTTACGGTGATTAAATCAAAATTATTTAGTTTTTTACATTTGAATGCGGTAATAATTACTTTCACTTTTTGTATTTTACTTACCAACACTTAAATAATGACTACTATATACTTTAATTCTTTGCCTAACATTGTGATAATTTAAAAAAACATGTAACTGTGTGCCAACATACTTTAGTGTTATATTTTATGATTATTTATTTATATCCGTAAAGAATAATTTATTTCGGTTCTTGAAAAAAAAAACTAATAATTGAAATAATTTCTGGTTATTAGATACATATATATAAGACCAACATATTGCTTTGTTTCACCATGAAACGCTTGAATTTTAATTTTATGCCTGTCATGTAAAAGCCCTCTGAGGGTATGTAATTAATAAATAAATTTAAAAAAACAGAAATAGTTTTAACAATTTAAAACAAATATAAATTAGTATGAATAAATATATTTAAAGTGGTGTCAAATTTTATAACATAAAGTCGAATAATCTCATTAATATTAAACGAGTTTGCAACGGAAGATCACAATGCGATTAAATTGATATTTTTAATTAACACTTATAATTTTACCACTTACATTTAACAACACAAAGCGCATTTTAATTGATTTATAGAAAAAATATATCTCAAGTAAATATTACCAATTTTTCAAAAATAAATATAACGGTGTAAAAAAATACAAATAAATTATCATTGATAATTAAACCTCCATAAATATATATGCCTATTTTGAAACTTGACAGTGCAACAGAAAACTTTGAGTTTAATGTAAAAAGGTTAACAAATGTTGTTTGGATAAAGTATCAAATAATATTCCATATTCTTTGAGAATCCTTTAAATCTTTGTTCTCTTAAAGGTTTAAATACACCATAGACAAAAGTACACAGTACAATATTTTATATTGTATTATCGCTTTCTATTTCTAAATATCGGTTTTATTTAATCAAAGACAGCCGGTTACATTCAATAATGCTTTTTATTAATTTAACTTTCTTTAAAGTAAAAAAAAAAAACGATGATCCTTCTGTTAGCTTTAAATGAGCATGTGTCCTATAAGCACGTTGGTTTTATCTTTTCGTTCAACTTCTATGGCAAAGGTGTATAGTGGAATTTGCATGTAAGTGTAATTAGTGTGCCGACGAAGAGACGGGTGCGTCTCAAGAACGGTAAACTAAGAAAAGTTGGCAAGTTATTGCATACAAACACTTATCATAATGTTTGACCACAAAGCTTATTCTTTCATTGCACTGAGCAACAAAAAAAACTTTTTTTTTGTCGTGGAAAGAAAATATAGGATTCTGATAGTATTGGTTCTCTTGAATTCAAATATTATATTGGTTTTTCCCGTCACACAAAGTTTTACATATGAACTAATAATTACAAACATTTTAGTTCATTCTCTATTCTCAACTGCATGATACTCGAACATTCCGACTTACCTATAAACTGTGAGTACCATTTTGTTTAATGCTTGTCAAGCTGCATTTTTCAGTGGATTCAATAGTTTCAAACATTTCGTCATGCAGAAGCGATCGTATTTGTGGACCTACAAATATTCCCTCTTTAATTTTTGCATCACTAATTTTAGGAAACCATTGTTGAGGTACATAAAACCAGGAGTATTGTCCAAGGCTTTGACGAAATTCTGTGGGTGATGGAGCAATCTCAAATACATATTTGAAAAGAAAATGAATAATTGCATTAAATGCGCCTATTGGTACTTGGGAGACAAAAAATATGTTAATAATGTTAGTATTTTTAATAATTTATACATGTAAGCTAGAGATATATGTCACGATAGACGCATGTGGCATTTTTCTGGAGACATCCCCGGGGTAATGGTGTAATGGTAGTAGTAGAAGCAATTGTGAATCACTGATGGTAAGTTTCAATTGTTGTTTTTTCATTGTTATGTATTTTTTAAATGATATTTTGTTATATTTTTGAATGAATATTTTATTTTTCTTCTTTTTCTTTCTAAAATTCGCTTCTAAGTGAAGCATGTGGACATTACCAGATGCCTATCAGAGACCCCATTGCCAGACAGCACTCTCGCCCCCTCTCACCTTAATCCCGCGTTCCTTAGTTCCACCGAATAAAGTCGGAAGATTTTATTTATTTATTTTAAAAAAACAAACAGTCGCCAATGATAAAATAACATTTATTTAAAAATATAGTTAAAAGACAGACCAGCGAAGTTTCTAAATAAAAATCATACATATTATTAAATTGTGTTATAACAAAAGTATGTGTTTATGTGTATTTGTATTAGAGTAAGTGAAGATGTGTGTTTATGTGTATTGGTGTGGGAGTAAGTGTTCAGGTGTGTGCATCATTAAATAGTAAGTGGGATCGTATCGCAGCCAGAAATAATAAGTCTCATTTTTTTTTTTTATAAATTAAGGGGCATGTAAAATATATCAATAGATAGAAATAAAAACATTATAGTTAGAGCAAGAACGATAGATGAAAGAGTGGTGTGCATAGTTAGTGCTACAGACTGGCAGGTGGAATAAATACTTATTTTTTGTCACGCGAAAGGGGACATTGAGATCGTCATCGATGGTTTTTCAGGGGGGCGTGTGTCCGCGGGTGTAAAAAAGAGACAACTTGGGTTTATTTATCATTTCAATAAATATATTATTAATTTGTTATTTTTAGTCAAAATAAACACACAACTGTACATTTTCCTGCGTACGAATTAGCCCGAGGGTTCTAATGGGTTAAAAAACAACGGGTGGTCGTAAAGTTTGATTAAACGTCACGGCAGACTTTCAACTGATCCCCTTTGCCAATATTATTGGATTACGATGCTGAAATGATGCAAGCGCTCGCTTCCTGCATAGAAACGAAATTTAAAAGCCGGTTAATTACGTCCATAGGAACGCGGCTTTGGCGAACAGGTGAGGCTATCGGTATGCGCGAGAAGAGCGTGAACTAAGCCCCGGGAAGGGGAATCGTACGGGCGTTATACGTTACCTATTAACGATCTATGAGGTTCTATTACCCGCCTATCAGGTGCTATTACAAACCCTAACGACAGTTTACCGAGCGAAGAAAAATTGGGTCCGTCATACGGATCGGTAATAGGCACCCATGTGGAAATAGGTCGATGAGCACGAAAGTAATTAATCAACGCTCTTAAAGAGAGTTCCGGTTTTATCTATCTGTTTTTCCGTTTTTATTAGTGGATATAAAGTGAGATCAAAATTTAAAAAAAGATTTTTGAAGCGGAAGATAATTATCGTAAAATCAAGTAAAACGGAAATTATTTGAAAATGAACAAAGTTTTTACTAGAAACTACATACTTCTTGACTCAAAAGAGTACCTAATATAAAAACAACAACAACAAACCATCACGCCGTTTCCTCGTAGGGGTAGGCAGATAGGATAGAACGACATAACACTCTATCTTGGCATACGGACCTCGCTTCCTCTACATTCATACATCTTCTCATGCACGCACGCCGATTATTCCTACTTTTGACATATCCATCTTCAAGTATTTGATGGACTTGATCGTGCCATGTCTTTCTCGGTCTTCCTCGTTTTCTGCATCCATCAACATTTGTATCGTAGATCCTTTAAGCCGTTCTTTCGCTGTCCATTCGCTCTACATGTCCAAACCAACGCAGCACCCCTTTCTTGATTCTGTCAATAATGCATGTCTCAGCCTTACACACTTCACGGATCTCGACATTTGTGCACCTATCATACATCTTTTTACCACACATTCACCTGAGGGATCGCATTTCAACAGCATTCAACCTACTTTCATCATTATTTTTCCAATTCCATACTTCGCTCCCATACAGTAGAGTTGGAACTAGAGCTCCGTACTAATATTTTTATGTAAATTTATTGTAACACAGAGGAAAAACATTTTTGAGAAGGGAATATGGATCTCTAGGCAGTAATAGAGCTTATGACCTGAATAAGTATACAAATTGTTTTCAAGCGTTGCCTAGTAGGTTAATTGGTTCAGCCGAATAAATCTTACCAACACGACAAATGTTTCCGCTCAATTACTTCACAAAAATCAACAGATGCAAGAGTTGAGGAAATGTGGATTTTTAATCATGGGCAGAACGGCGAATGATACATAGTTTGTAAAGCGGCCACTTAAACCAGTCAATGGTTGGTGATAAGCTCTGTAAATGACAAGTCTTATACATTTACTCAGTTGTAAAATATCCAATAATAGTTTACCATCGGATACTCGGACAACAATGTTTATTGAAGTTAAAATTTCAGTGTAGAACCGTCTTTTAAATTAGTATTTTAAGTTAAAAATTTAATATATTTGAACTAAAGAGCTAATACTATGAGGTGGACTTATCTTCACTCGGTTTTTCCTCTTTCCGGACTTTTATCTGAGAGTGGTTATCGAGTTGAAAACATTCGTCCAGGGTTCTGGTTATACTCGTATTTTACACACACACACACATAACTGTATGCTCTATACACCTAGAGACGAACATAATATATATGTAAAATACTCGTAGATATAAGAAATTAAAATAACATTACAAAAGAAAGCATCCAATTTCTATTTAGGATTTACATCACGAACGCATGAAACATTAATCTAAATAAAATGAAAAGCCACTAACCATGAACAAAAGCAAACAAACGCGCGAAAAAGTACGTATCTGAACATTTTGACTATCGAAATAATAATTAATTAATTCATATCAACTTCGGGGCATGACAACTGCCCAATATTACAAAATAAATAGCACTATCAAATTAGTAATTTAATTGTGAAATAGTTGAATTGTTAATTTTTGACAAATAAATGTAAATTTTACACACGTAAGGGTGTTTACAAATTATTTTTATAATTTATTTATTTCGAATACAAACAGATGTACAAGTTAAATAAATATTTAAAAAAAAACTATATAAAATTTAAACATAGTAGGGCCTGCCATCCAATTATATATATTCACTAAATAATACTGTAATAAAGCGACAACGGCTTAAAGTTTAAACTATTGAAATTATAAATATACTATATATTAAAATAAGATAAATATAGACAAAACAAGGAGACAGTGGAAAGGAAAATAAAGAAATTGATAAGGAGTGGTAAAAGATGATTGAAGGAAAGTAAGAGTGGAAAATTGCATTCGATTTAATGATTTGATGAATTATGCATGAAATGCATGAATAAAGCCTATTAATTTTCTTCCGTACATTTTGAATGGAGTATTAAATAAATCAAGAATATTAAAATTATTCTTAAATGTTTCACATATACGAGGGATCGTAGAATATTTCCAATGATTAGTTTTGATTTTAAGAATAAAGAAAATATCAGAGAATCTAGTTGGCCTTTAGGGGACACGTAGGCAAGTAGATTACCGAGTTCCGGGGAATCCAATTTATTATTTACAATTTTGTAAAGCAGGCTCTGATCAAATATGTAACAATAATGATTAATCAAATTTGTAGGTAGTATATGAAATATTTTTTCCCCATAGTTTTTTTTATAATGATGATAAAATGCGTCAAATTGAGCAGTTCGTATTTTTAAAATTCGAACAAAGTTCGGTACATGATATGTATCAATTGAATCGTTGTGGTTTTCAAACAATAAACAATACATAAGAGATAAGTAAATTATCACAATGTGTAAGGTTTACATGTCATTCATCAATGAGGAAGTCCAGTGCTACAGGAAATTTGATAAAATAATGTTTTTTTAACACACGGTAAAAATTAGAGCGTTAAATTGTACGGAAAACTTTCTCTGAATGAATGAAAAATTAATAAAAATTAACTACTTTAAAAGACGTCACAAGTTCTTCTTAATCTAGCAATCATAGAGTGTTATGATAAATTTCCGGTTTCCGGAAACCTGACCCACCAATTCGGACAACTCTTCAAAGAGAATTAGAGACGACTCGCGCAGAGTAATTAAAAAAACTATAAAACCTGTAAAAAATCGTAGCGATGATAATACGATACTTAAAAATATAATTTTTTTTTGGTTTGCTTTGATAGTCTATTAACATATATATTTTTTTACGAAAACCACTGACTTTTTTTTTTTTTTTTTTTAATGAACAAGCTTAAATCAACTTTATCATGTTAATTGCTTGTCACAATAATTGTGCCTATCAATTATTAAAAGTTTATCTTTATAATTACCCTAAGAGAACATTTTATTTTATGAATTCAGTAATAATCCACCTACAATTCGGTAGTCAG
The DNA here is from genome assembly GCF_059751315.1 of Micrasema longulum. Taxonomy (NCBI): domain Eukaryota; kingdom Metazoa; phylum Arthropoda; class Insecta; order Trichoptera; family Brachycentridae; genus Micrasema; species Micrasema longulum. Next base: position 16,281 of record NW_028279496.1, on the reverse strand, counting down.
ATGGCAGAAGGGACCATCTGTTATTTTCAAAAATGTTCAGGTGAGCTAAAATACGACTCAATTTCAAGACTTCAACCTTCAAATTTAGAATGGTAATAATAAATTACCATTCAAAATTACGGCGTTTTTTTTTCTATGTGTATTTATGGAAATATTGATTAAAACTTTTGAAAAAAAAAAACAAAAAAAAATACGGATGGTCCCTTCTGCCATCTGATTACTGAATTATGGTATGTAATATACTTATAAAATAATATAAATTAAAGGAATGACCACTTGTTTTATAAATATTTTTATGTCTTTGTTGATGGACCACGGAAAAGAATCTCGCTGTTCCATCCTAACTGCGTCGAATCAATATTATGTTTTGTTTTTAAAATCATGTAGTACTACAAATCGTCGTCTTTTTGGCTATGGAATCAGTTCGATTCATGAAATTTTTCAACCACCAACGCCTCCGGATGGACTGGTAGGAGGAGGCCGTCACAGCCTCCCATTGGTCAGATGGCCAAATTTCAAGAATTGGACAGATTCCATAGCCAATAAGACGGTGTTTTGTAATACGACATAATTTTAAAAAACAAAAATGGAATATTGATACGTCGCAGCCAAACTCAAACTGCGACGAAATTTTTTAACATATAAATTAAAATGGTGGCTTTAGATGTATAAAAATCGAGTTTTATTCATCACAGTAAAAATACACCTAAATCTAATATAACTCATGACTTATGTATGTACAAATTACAAAGGGATGGAGAATACCTTAAATAAGGGAATATGGTTGTCTAGGCATTTGTCCATCCAGTCTTTTGTCTACGAACATTTGGACAAATTAAAATATTGTTATGTATGTACATTACAAACATTACAAAGCTGATAATTTGAAACACCCTGTATCGACGCCACAAGGTATGGGCCAGTAGGTTAACCGTTAGTTTGGGTGATGCGGTTTTAGCATTACCCGTAAATTGCATACAAAATATTCATCAAAATTGCATAACGATCCAATTTTTGTTTGAAAGTAAATGCTTGCTGAATTTGCAGTTATGGTCAGTTCGCAATAAATTAGCATTTAGTGCATCATAAAATGCATTGTTACCGCTGTAAAATAGAGTAATAAGTAACAGTCATGTAGGTACTGTTGCTGTTTTACAGCCAATTTTATTTTTGCGGTAGAAAATAATCAGAAAATAATTTTAAACGTTAGAATTCAAGTAAAGTTAAGTAAGTGCCAAGAAACCGTGCTTATTTTTCATCTGATGTAAGTAACGTTTTTTTTTGTTTTGTTACGATAAAATTTTCAATTGATACATCTTATCAGACAAATCGCTCGCCGGAAATAATAGTGGCACAACTCAAAAAACTCATGTTTACCCACACTAGCGCTATCAGTAAACTAACATTCATTTGCAAAATCAAAGGCATGAATCGAAGCTTACTTCAAGATGTAAAAAGACTCGCATTGATGATAATATTAAGAGGTGGTATACGCACTAAAATTATCACATTGATTCAACATCTAGATATTATGATAATTAACCAAAGAATCAAATTCAATCATGCTAATGAAATTAACAAAATTATCAAAAGAAAGTCGAGATATTTTCCATAGTAATTAAAGATTTAGGTATTATACTTGACACGAAACTTTCTTCAACAATTCATATTGAACATGTTATCAATAAATCCTTAAAACTCCTTGGATTTATTAACAGAAGCACATCTGACTTTAAAAATATCAAAACCCTTAAAATTCTCTTCTGTTCCCCAGTTCACCCGCACCTAGAGTATTTCTCTGTTATCTGGTCTCCATATGTTCACATAAAAGTATTGAATCAGTTCAACATCGATTTTTGAGAAAGATAGGCTGGAGGTTGGTCTTATCCAGCGACCAATATACGTATAATGAGTTAGAAACTGGGTTAAATATATGTTCTCTTCAAGATCGTCGAAATAAATCCGACCTTCTAGTCTTATTTAACAATCTCAACTTACTCTGATGCGTCTGAACTACTAAGCTCAGTAAAATTAAATATCTCAACTAGAAACCTCCGACAAAACTTACTTGTTCATACCGATAACCATAGAAATAACTATGGTTTTCATTCCCCTATGCCCTGAATTCTTAGGTCTGCCAACAAACATACCAGTCTTGATTTCTTTGATAACAAGTTGTCTTCTTTTAAACGATCACTGAATCAAATTCAATTATAAACACCTCTCTCCCGCTTCCACTCCCAAAAAGTGTACTATATACCATTGTGTCTTTCTACTTTTATATATAATAATTTTATATGTATCATTATGACCTTAACAATGCCCATTGGGTGTAAATATAAATAAAAAATAATGAGTTATATCACAAGAATGCAACAAGAGGACCTAAAAAAATGAAACTGGAAAATAAATCAAGAGCAATGTCCTTCAACCACCTTTTGTACAAGGTTGTTTAAAGAAATCTCAGAAAATATAATCAAAGAAAAAAGTGTAAATACATTAAATTTAAATATATATAGTGTATATGTAAGAAATAATAGGTTAGATATATCATACGTTGTTTGTAATATACGTATGTTAATATACGTATACAGTTTAAATATCATAAATTAGGACAAAAGGTAAACTATGGTGATAAATAATGTTAAAATAAGTATATGTGTTTTATTTTTGTTTTTTCTCTGCTGCATTGACATGTTTTTATACTTTTAAACTACTTTTAATTACTTATATTATTTTTGTATAAAAAATCAATATATTGCTGCTCTTCCTATAATGTGCAATTAATTTTGAAGATGTTTTTTTTTAATTGACTTAATTTACTGTCTTATATTCCACTTAAAGATTTTTCTCATCGTTTCTTTGAATCCCTTAAAATATATACGAGTATTTTTATGTTTTTCTTAAATGTTATTGCTATTATATTTTATTTTCACATGTGAGCATGTTTTTCATTCTTTATTTTAATTCTTAACTTTTAATTACTTTTACAAATTTTCTTCATTTTTAATATTACTTCCATTTGTAAATACTAACTACAAACTACAAACTACAAACTTTAAAATAACTTTTTTTACTTAAATTTTAATGTTTGAACAACTTGCATTTATGTTTTTTTTTCCTTCTCTTTTTTGTAATTTTATTAATAACCTTATATATAATTAATTTATAATATGGAAACTTCACTGGTCCATTAGAGTTAAGTCTAACTGTGTAAAATATAAAACTTTCAAACTGTACTGGTTGTTTCCTAAATAAAAGGAAATAAAAAATAAAATAAAAAATATATGTGTAAATATTGTTTTGGACTATGTTAATCATGGAACTTAATGAAATAATAAAAAATATAACCTTCTTTTGAAAAGTTCAGGATTAAGAAAACATCCAATTTAAATCTGAATTTAAACAATACAAGAAATAAATGGTTGAATTAAATTAATTTATTTTATTTTGTATGGCATTTAAATTATATTACCCATAATTCAATTTGTTATGAAAATGACGCTGAATGAGTTTTATATAATTTAAATAATAATTATTGTGATTCCTGACTAAACACAGATTTTATTTCTTACTAGGGAATCAGAGTTCTACAAAATTCATAGCAACGGTGGTGAACGGAGATAATATATGATAAACGTAACATAATAATGTTACATAATATTTTCAGCTGTTCCAGCAACGTGCATAACACAAAATTTACGATATGTGACATCATCAATTTAGAAAATTATTTAACACCAAAACTTCGAAACAGTAAACTAAATCAAATAGAATGAGAACCGACTCCGAATGCCAGCCCTTGCACATACTCGTGACTTTATAACTCCAATTGATTTAAGCCATTAATTCGACAAGTTTGGAATTTATGCCTGCGGACTGATACATAATATTACGTATGTAGGTAATATTGTTCACACCCTACGTGTATATCACAATAACCCATTTGCAATGTTAATCCTATGAGCCAGGGAGGGTGTTGAAACAAAACCACCCTTCGAACACCCCCCTTCGGGAGGAATAACATGGCCATGTATGGACAGCTCTGAATTATGCTGCGTTGGTTTCATGCGAAAAATGTATTTTTTGCGTGCTGAAAATCTATAAATTTAGACATTTGACTGGCTGATGAACTGTTTCTCGCCGGTTGAATAAAATACTTTACACTATGTATCATTTTTTAATTATGCCCATTATAAAACAATAATTAGACGTATTTATTTGTTTGCATATTTTTAAATAATAACATCGTAGCCCTTCAAGATCCTATATTCATATTTAATACTTTACATATTGTTAGTCCGAAATTCTTAAAATATCTACATCACATAGTAAAATGTACATTATCTAGTGTTTATTGTTGAGATTTAAAAAAAAAATAGTACGCAAAATATGGGGACAAACAGTTTGAAATTAACTTGAATTTGCATTTGCTCATTATATAGTTAGGTTTATTTATTTACAGTACTGTGGACAATAGATACATCTATGTAAATGCATAACACCTGATATCAGATATAACGAATCACATTCAGTCAATAAAGTAACACGCTACTAAAGACATACTTTAGTTTTTCTCCTAATTATAAAAAAAGTATATAAGCACCTTGAATAATTAATTTGATTCTTTAGTATCTGATTCGTACGTTTTTATTTAAATCGTAATGGCCAAGTGTAAAATAATCAAATTCAGATAAATGAAGTAATTGAATGGGATTCTTTAAAATACGATTTAGTATTGGCACTCAATTAAATAATTCTGGTACTGCTAACCCTCACAAGACCATGAATATGGAGTAAATCGTGTATAAATTAAAGGTAATTGACCACTTGGCATCAAGCGGGAAACGAATGAGGTAATATACATTAGATGACGTAGGGGTGTTAAACACCCACAATAATCCACGCTTACTATGGATTGCTCGTATCAGAATATGAATTTAAAATCAACCATATTATGGGCACACTTTTAAGAGGTTTTAACGTAAAAATTCTCGTTTTGTCTGCATAGGTAATTTGTATGTACGTAATGAGAAAATATTATTGGTAAAGTCAGCTATTATAAATGATCCATAGAATAATGCGTGAATCACCAGTGAAATGTGGTTCCATCACTTGTAATAGTTATAATAAACATAAATAAAATATTAAAAAAGATAATTTTTTGTGAAAAATGGAACTATTTGATTATTATTTTTGATTTTTCAGCAAGTTATTCGTAAAAAAACGTACAATGATCCACAATAATCTACATTAAAAAACTAATGACGACCCAATACAAATGTAATCACCAGGTATGTTGTTAATTTTGAATTAATTTATAAGTACAAAATACTACTAAAGTAAGGGATTCTACTTTTTTTTCAGAGACACTCGCTTATCAATGAAAGTACTTAAAACAGATTTTTAAAAATCAAAAATTATAATTTAATTAAAGGGATACGAATATGTATTCTGTAGGTGATCATAGTCATAATATGCAAATAGTAAACTAGACGATAATACTGTGAAGGTACTAATTGTGCAATTAATTTGTAATGTAAGCTATTGAATGCAAATCCTCAGGTCAGCTCGATGCATAGCATTGAAAACCGTCAGTTAATAATATTATTTTGGTAGGAACAAAAGAAAGATAGGCACCGTAATATAATACTACTCCTATTTGAGATGAAAAATCTAAATCAAGTTACTTTCTAACTGTACGTCTGTATAAAAAAAAAAATTTGGAAAATAAAATAAAATTTTAAATATATGAAAAAATAAATACTTATATCGCAGAAAATTTGTAACGCCAATAGTATTGTTTAAAATTTGATAGAAACTGAAGTTATGTCTGTATAATGTACATATATTTTTTTTATAGAACGTGTTTCCCCAGATATATATTTTACAAAATTGTGAGTAATACATCTACTAAATTGGGACACTGCAATACTTTAATTTTTGTCACACCCGCTTTTAAGTGGAGCAGATAAAATCACCAGACGCCTCCAAAAGATCCTATTGCCAGCCAACGCTTTCGCCTCTTTCTACGTAAATCCCGCGTCTCCAAGTTTCACCGAATTAATCGGAAAAATCGTCATCAACAACAGAAGAGACATTTGGTAAAGGTTCTCCAAGTCCACAGCATGTATTTAATGTTACGAAGAGGATTCTTATGCTTGGATAGTGAATTGTTTTAGTAAGTTTTGTGTAACTTTAATAAAGTTAAATCATTACTTGAAGCAATAACTTTGTGATCTTCCTTGTTAAATAATAAATGGGTGTTGACTTAGTTAAAAACCTCTTAATTTATTTTTCTTTCCTTTTTTTCATTTCCAATACCCTCTTATCTACCTATTCTCGTATTTTTTTTAATGAAACATAAACCTAGACGATGACAAAAAAACAAAAATAAAGACTGAACACATAATGTAAGGAAAACCGTCATATTTTGAAATCAGTCAGCTAGTAAGAAAGTCATAAAGAGACTTTTCTTTTTTTTTTTACGCTATTTCATATTACACAGCAGGTACACTCATATATTTAACTGGATCCTTTGCATAAAATGAAAATTTCAAGCGTTTGGGTTTATTTTTATGTACATGCTTACCTCTATCTAATTTTTCAAAATTTAATATTTGTAGATTCAATAAAAAAAATAATTTTTATAAAATTTCAAAACAATATCATTCAATTGAAAATAAGAACAGGTAAGAGCCCATCAGGTCATTTTAACATGACGTGATAAAGCTCGGGTGTTACGCCCTAATAACGAAATATGTTAGCCAATACTCCGTGCAGTAAACGGGCGATGAAACTTAAGCTGCGTATGCAATATTTCGGTTTAATGCACTAATCAATTATACTGCGTAGGGTGTGAAGGGCCCAGCCAAATACCGGACAATTATTACTGCAATGAATTCGTTGAATATAAAATATTTAATCTTTTCTTTTTATTGGTTTTCACCACAAGCAGAACAAACTAAAAATACAATTTTAATTCAGAATTTATCCACAAATCAGTATTTTTAAAAAATATTTTAAGAACTGTTTCTTAACAATATAAATTATCATACTCCATTTTAATTATATTATATTATGTATGTATGTATGAATATGCGTAAAAAAGTAAATTTATATTTTATTTGTCCGTTCTTTCTTTAAAATAAATTAACTTGTAAATTATTTTTATGTATAAAAATGTAATTGCCTAGTCTGGAACGGAGTATGTACCCTTGTTAGCTGGGTAAAGTTTTAAAAAAATATGTACGTGATAAAATATGCAAACAAATCAATTTTTAAAAATTAAAAAAAATCATCAGTCATCATTTTTATATTTATTCATTAACTTATGGTGGATGCTTATTTGAACGTTGGCGAGCTTGCTGTAAAATAAAAGTTCCTGCCAACCTACCAATAAATTGAAAGGAGTTAGTAAAAAAAATTGTCGAGATCCGTACATTATGTAAGGCTGAGATTGGCATTATCGACAAAATCAAGAAAGGAGTTTTGCGCTGGTTTGGATATGTAGAGCAAATGGACACCGAAAAAACGGTTAAAATATTTACCATGCGAATGTTAATGGATGTAGAAATAGAGAAAGACCGAAAAAGACATGATATGACCTAATCTAACAAATACTTCAAGATGGACATGTCAAAAGTCGGAATAATCGGCGCGTGCATGAGAAGATGTATGAATGTAGAGGAAGCGAGATCTCTTTGCAAAGATAGAGTGGTGAGGCGTTCTTTCCTCTCTGCCTACCCTTACGGGGAAATGGCGTGATAGTTTGTTGTTGTTGTAATTTAAAACGTTTTTTTATTTTATTTTTTATTTTAACAGTTCTACATGCATATTTTTAGTAAACAAACAGATATAGTGTATAAACTCAGAACTAATAACAGATTTCCACATAGTATACAAAGTTAGTAAAGAAAATATATATTACATATCAAATAAATACATACAATTTATACATATAAAAATGTTATTTTCAAGTACTCAATAATCAAAGATTTTTTAAATATTAATTTTAAGAACATTAAGTTACTGTAAATTGGGCGGGATAAAGACAAAAATGCTTGAAGAGAGAATAAGGAGGGGGGGGGGGGTAGATGTACATATTTATTATTATAATGTCTACTAAGTTACATAATACATTTTTAGTGTAAATTTTAAATCTGACAGAGTGATGTTTGTATAATCTATATTTTTAAATTTTGTATTGTACATTGAAAAAGTCCTACGAAAAAAAGCATTTTTAACATACGATGTTTTACTTATTGGTACATGAATGCCAGAAAAAATAAAATAAAATTTATTAAAAAATAAAACAAGCAAAACATGTGTTTAAATTAATTAAGATCGATAACAATATTCAATAAAAGGAGATTAAGAGAGAAAAAAGACGGGTGATTGTCACGAAATTTTTGTTTTAATATTTTTAATACTTGTAAAAAAAAGTGTTCAGTAGACTCAAATCAGTGTTTGATTTCTAATATTATAAGTTTAAATATGGAGTTCTACAAAATAAACAACAAATCAATCAATTTATTTACTTATTTATATATTTAACCATTTTAATATTTTTAAATTAGAAACATTGTGCAGCTTACAAGAGAACGTACCTTGTACCCAGTTAATAAATGTATATTTTGGGTAAAATATTAAAGGCATTAAAAAGTGCGATTCGGTTTTATTTATTGAATCGGTAATAATGAAATTCACTTCGAAACTAAAATAAAAATGTATTATTTTAATAGAATAAACGTTTGTAATACTAATAAGAAAGGAATAATTGAACGGTACCAGTTTTGTTTCGAGTTATGACACTAATATAACATTGCGTACTGTCCGTTTTTTATTTATCTCTATTTGTCCTTACGGCGACACGTAGTAATATTTATATCATAATTTATTGTGTCATTAGTAAACAATTATTTCATTTGACCGGAAGTTGTGGTATGTCATTAAAGGACATTCTTTCATAAAGACGAATGTTCGTTATCTTGCACTGCAACAAGCAATGTCTGTTGATAAGTTTACAGGACTTCCGGCCTTATCTCCTGAGTGGGAATATAATATTTCGATATGGTAGTATTTCCATATAAATAATTAGTTTGCATGTGTATGAGTGACTTGCGACCTCAGATACAAATCCGATTACTGGACGGATGTCAATTACTCAATTGGAAATGAATGAGCAATAGTATTTTGCTTATAAAATTAGAAATGATTAACAAATATCAAAGCAAAGAGGAATAATTAATTTGGGAAGAAAATTTAAAAGCTTAACAGCTGTCATTACGTCATACACAGTGAGTGAGGTGATAAGCTAAATCACCCAGAAATTGAGTGGAGAAAAGGTCACCTCGTAGTGTTGTGATTAGCGCGTTTGCCTACTATGCTTGAGTTCTTAGGTTCAATCCCTGGCAGGATGGACATGAAATAATGATTTTAAAAGTGGTAATACAGAGAAATATTTTATCGTTCATGGACTGGCACCTGAATCGTAAGACTGCTTATCACCTTTTCTGAAATGTTCTTCATCTCTGTTGTAATATGTTAATAACTAATGTAGTCCCTATGTACCACTGGGTGCGAAAAGGAAGAAACGAAAAAAAACGAGCGTGGTTAATTTATCAAAAAGTTAAAATTGAATTAAAATACTTAATTTTTATTACATTTTCACATACATTTTATTACTTCGTGGTATTTTATACTCGTTTCACGTAAAACAATTTACATGTCAAATATTATTTTATTACGAATGCAATTAATTCTATAAAAAAATTTGCAATTTATTTTTTTAAAAATAATGGAATTAAAGACATGCGTTTTTAGTCATTTATTTTTTAAATGTTAAAACTTAGTACCTATTTAACTCTTGCGTGGCTATAATGTAACGCGAGTCTACATAGGATAAATTACCTTTATGTATCTTTTTATTTAAATGATGAAAATGCATGTATTTTTAAAATTATTCAAATTATTATTTTTATACCGGTTCGAAAAGTAAAATATGTATAAATATGTTGGACATAAAAAATATTCATCCCTTATACGCGAAGAATAATTTTACGAATGAAAGTGATGCCAATACCACAATAAATCTGTTTAACTGTACAAGGAAGAGCACGGAAATTGGACTAATAACAAAGAATACATAAACGCTGTTCTGTGGCCAGTGTTTGTGTAAAAGAGACAAAAACAAATAAGAAATTCATTCATCTAGTAATATGTCCGGCGTATTGATGATTTTTAAGGAATTATTTAACAGCATGTTTATGATTTTTTTTCTTATGTTGTAAAATAAGAATATTATATATTTTGCTTGTGGTAACACGATGATACAACTCCAAGTGTAAAGGAATTTTATAGCACAGCCTTTTAAGAGTTAAAATGAATTTTTGATTGTGTGCCTAATTCAACCCCGAGAAAAACTTTTTCCTTACTTTTTTGTTTGACAATGATTTGACATCCCAAACAAAGTTGTCACCACATTTAATAAATTAAGAAGTTCAGACATAAATTAGTGGTTAAAAGTAAAGTTTGAGTATATTTTATTCATAAGATCCATAATACCTTTGGTTAAGTTAAGTATTTGTCATATAAATTAGAAATGATTGCATAATATCTCCTGATTTTTTTTCTTGCAACTGGTAGGAATCAAACCCATACAAGAAAAAAATGCTCGTCAAACGATAAAAACTGCCGGAAGAAAATCTCTGTAATCTGGCAGCCTTGGCATTTTTGTGCTGAAAGAAAGTAATCTAGAAGTTCATAAAATGCCCTTTATTGGATTGAGGAAAAGAAGGAAGTGAATTCACCAGTGATTGAGATTAAATTTATTGGACGTGATCGATTCGCCGAAATGATTACAAAACTTTTTAAAAGTTATGAAAACCACCAGATTTGTATATCCAACAGGTTCTTTAACAGGGTCACGGATAGTATCAACAAGCTTAATTCGGTAAACATAGAGAAGAGGAAAGAAACATGACCACAGGATGTGTTCAAAAAATTGATAAGGATTTCCGTAGCAGCGCGAAGGTTAATCAACAATTTTGAAAACAAATAGTATTTAATCAAATTTACCATAACCTGATCATAACTGGGTAGTCCTGTGATCAGGGATGACCCAAGAAGATTTTAAGCGCTGTCGGATTGTTGGGAATAAAGGAAAATTACCCTCCCAGAAAGGTAAGATTCCCGTACCGATTGGAGAACATTAAAAATACTGTTAATAAATAATAATTGTACGATTAAAAATGAGTATTTATAAACATTAAGAAACAAGGGTCTGAAAAAGCCACTAACTTACTAATGGTGAAGAGAATACAGAAGAAGTTTCTTCGTTACTTCTACATAAGAGAGTATGGATACTACCCATTGCAATACCCATCATTGTTCCTTTTAGGTATGCTTGGTATCACACATTTGCGGGCTAGAAGGATCATTGCCTTGTTTATGATGGCATTTTAAGCTTTTGCACGGGTTCATTTACAATCCAAACATTTCGAAGCTCATAATATGTACCGAGCAACTATTTAAGAGCTAGGCAACACAGACTACTTGTTCTTCCAAAATGCGGGTCAAATTTACCGTTGATGATGTCAGTGGGGAGAATGATTGGTCTGTTGAACAACCTACTGAGAGAGGTGGATCTTTTTCATGCTGGGTTTAAGAGTCTTTGTCTCTAACTATGTATCATAATGTGTAGAAGTGACTTATTTGTCATTGTTTACTATTATTTTTATGGCCCATACGTTAGACCTTAATAATCTTTTGCGAATTTTTTTAAACATGTTTTTGTAATAACCCTAAAAATATAATTTATGTACAATGTAATTGGCAAAAAAGCTGCATGGTACATTTTAATAAATAATAAATCGATTAGCATTCCTAAGTGTGACAAAATGTAATAAAAAAAAAGCCGCTTCACTTAATATTTTTGGTATCAAAAATAACTCCCATAATATCCAAATTAGCAAAGGACCCATCTGATTGGATGGGATTTATTATGCATCTCATCGGACACTGAAATGAGAGCACATTTATTTAGAAATTTTCAATTAAAATCTCAATAAAGATAAAGAAATTCTTAAAATGGCTACCGTCCGAAATCATCCATTAATGAATCGCTAGCAAAATACGGCTTTTGCACATAATACGGACATATTTTGCATAAATGTCAGCAACTAAGCAAGCAGTTATCTTTTTTCATATATTGTGACGGGTTCTTTGTGAATTAGTTGTCATCCTTCGAGTCTAGGTCTTTAAAGAGCACTAAATCTTCTTTTTTAATCCCAAGTCCTTAAAGTGAAGGGCTATTAGGTAGGAGCCGAGTCTCATATCATCAGGTTTAACCAATGGGTTCTCCGATAATGCGCCTTTTTTTATTTAAAGCATCACATCCACATAATAATTCGTTTCATCATTTGCACTGTAGAACCTACATTTAGAAGTTTTAGAAAGGTTCATTCTAGAAATGAGTTTATTAAATCCGCAAACATAGTACATTACGTAATGGTTTTAATAACCCGCAAAATAATGCTGACTACAATCCATATTAATATTATAAATGCGAAAGCGCGTTTGCTTGTTTGTTTGTGTTTCCTGAAGGACGTGAACGTCTCAACGGAGGGACCTATTGAAATATATTTTTTTGAATAGGAATAGCCGGAGAGAGGAGAAATAAAAAAGATACTTGTTTTTCATCCCAAATTAAAAAAAAAAAAAAAACAAGAAACAAAGACAAGCAGCAATATTATTTTTAAAAAGTCGGCGATAAGGTGGGATGTCAAAAATAATCAATTGAAAATTATTTCTTTAAATTTCTATAATTTAATTACTTTATATTTGTTAAGTTCGGTTTGCTATTCGTTTTGTTTTTGTAGAAGGATTTCAGATTTGTGAATAGAATAACGATGCGACGTCACCATAGATTAACGGATCGTCGTATATTTTTCATGGCCATAGTTGGAAGACCAGCAATCGATACAAGCTACTTTCTGTCTCGAAAAAATATATCGTTCTATCAGGAAAATTCTTATTGCTTAGCGACATAAGTGATTAATAACCTAACTAATTTCTTCCTAAAATACCACGTGAGCAAAGCCGCGGGTAAAATCTAGTCGTTAAATAAAGAAAGAACATAATTAATTTACCAACGCGTGGTTGTAACTCGAGAAACTCATATGAGAATATAAAATAATAATTGTTTCATGCAAACCTCTTTCTCATTTCCAAGAAGTACTTTCGAAGGATTCGTTTCATATTCAGAGCTCATTATTATGAATACAGAGCATTGTGATTGCACTATTGTTCCACAAGAAAATAATAAATAGTACCAAACAAACAGGAAAACAACGTTCGCAATAGGTCACCCTTCACTCAGAACCCTGTCAGCTTTTACCCGGCATCTGGACAACCTCCCCTCACATGGTATATACAAAGCACCACAAAACCATGAGCAAATACAGCTAAGTAAGCTAATTCAATATAGCCGACATGAAATGCCAATTCGTAAATGTCAAGACAAAACTCGTTTAAGAGGGCGGTTTAAAACAACTGACCACAAGATTAGACGATGTGAATTCGATAAATTTTTCTATGCATTTTTTTGTCTCTGAATTATTTAATATCTTTCATTTTTTTCAAAACATACAAAAACAACAATATTTTCTTAAACATACATAGTATTGATTAATTTTATTTTTGATAAACGTGTATATTTTTAACAATGTTTGATTATGTCCAAATGCTTGCTTCAGCTCTTTTACTTCACAAAAGTCAACAGATGGAAGAGTTGAGGAAATGTGGATGTTCAAACATGGGCAGAATGGTGAATGTTACACAGTGTGTAAAGTGGCCACTTAAACCAGCCAATGATAGGTCATAAGCCCTGTAAATGACTAGACTTCCATATTCCCTTCTCAAAAAAAAATTCCCTCTCTGTTGAAATAAATTTAAGTGTATATTTTTAATTAAAATTTCAGAATTCCTTTTTAACAGGTGTCAGTTAAAAGGGTAAAAATTATGTATTTATCAATTAAAATACATGATAGAAACATTGCACCCAAACGAAATTGATTCAAATAAAATATATTGTGTACCAGGACTAACAACTCAGTGAATACATACTTTTTATTTATTTTAATGCTTGTTGTGTAGTGAGTAAAAACAGGATGCCGGGAGTTCTATAGAATATCAAAAAATGACCATTAGAATTAAAAAATATTTCAATTTGAGGAGGTACGTGGAAATTGAAATTTAGACTCAAGTTTTTTTTTTTACCTTAGATATTTCTTACTATACATAAATGTTTATTAAAATGTTTTGTTGTAATTTCAGTGAATTACATACTTAACTTGCTATATTATTTCAGTTTTATGTTTATATTATTACTTATAACTATATAAAAAAGGTTTTTCTTACTGATTATATTGATTAATTTAAATGTTTTACAATATTGATGCATATCATGTCATCTTTATATTTTTACCAGCTGTAAGTAGGAATATGTGTTCGAATGTACCAAATGCTATATTTTGTTTCTAACTTTGTTTATTTTTTCTATGTAACATACTTGTAAAAGCCTTCCGGCGTTTATTTGTAATAAATAAATAAATTATGAGCATACATTTTTGTAAATATTTTTATTTCCCAAAATGAGTTTGTTGTAACTCCTAGGAGATTTTTTATTTTTTTATTATTTGTTGATAAAAAAAAGTTTTTATTGAGGTAACAGAATTTTGTTAATCGAACACATTTCAATTTAATGAAACATCTTGGCGTATTGTATTTTTATTTTTTATGCTGGAAAAGCTGTAAGCTTATAAATAGGGAATAATTCTACACAATATATTCAGCAATCATAACTAAGAAGGAATATGTTGTGTTGCCAGCCGATATTCGTTTCTTTATTTCTTGTAGTTTCCTTGTTACATTCCGTGAAAAGAGAGCCTAAGTACGTGAACTGGTCGACTGCCTCAAAGAAACAACTATCTCTGTACTGCACGCTACCTCTTGTAGGGTTAAATGGGGATAATAGCCCTCTGTATAAGGCAACATTTTAAAAATAACTTATTCCGATCTGTTAAGATTTATATTAATTATATTATTTGATTGGTTGCTAAGTTATTATAATATAAAGCGTCCTTTTAATGAAAAATTACTTACAAAAAATTTTAAAACAGAAAAATGTATCAGGGAAGCAGTGAGTTTAATAGGTGGTACGTAAACTCCCTCCTTAAGTATGTACATATATGTAAAGTTAGCGTTTCATTGGCGGTCGAACATAAAAATTTCCCGCCAGTTAAATCCACTACATTGTCGGTTTGTTTATCTATGTAAATGATTGAGCGCGTGTTTGTGTACTTCATTTGACAACGAGACAAGGGATGATGAAATGTCGGACGGATGACAGTCAAACAACATTCGTATGAATGTCACCGGGGGTAATTGATGGAATAAGATGTATGGGGAAAAATTCGGGATCAAAGCGAACTTAAAAGCGAGTTCGAACATGTGAAGACATAAATATGTTATTCTACACGCTGAACTTCTGCAAATATTCCCAGGTTGATTAAACGGTAAATTAATTATCATTATTACCCTATCCGCATACCGCGGTGCACAGGGCGATGAAGAGATACTCCAATTGCAGTGCATCTGGATATCTATAACTTTTGTTACATGGAAAGTAAGGTGATCAGTCTTAAGCGTTATGTTCCAGCCCAGCGTAAACAAAATATCATATTGCAAAACTTGAAATATACTCGTACATTGTAAAACCACATTATAAGCGAATTTATCAAATCAAACTTTCAAAAATGGTAGGTAACTGCGCCAACAACTACACCACGAGGCGGAATAATTATTTTTACTCGAGTTTAGTGTAACCATTGAGTCAAGAACACTTGCCTGGGGTTCTAGTTCTATTTCACACGCAGAATTGTAATTATTATTAACCCAGGCACGGACAAGTTTAAATGAAATAAATAACTCATTTCATTTCAATATTTTCTAACATTATTAAAATGCCAATGTGTAGGTGCCCTGAAGCGTAAAAGTAATTTTAATGTAAAAGATTATTGAAATACGCTGTATTTGGTGTTCCAATACAGTGCTTTAAGCACCATCAGGTGCAGATAGGAGTATGAAAAACAAATGTATGCGGATTAATTTCACCGCCATGTAAGACGTTTTATATCGGGGGTGTGTTACCACTAAGCATAAAGACTTTCACTCTCAACAAAGCGATCTGAGAATTACCAAGGCGGATAATGAGCACCA